>NC_091937.1:909583-1212777 GCF_041260155.1 Ptychodera flava | reverse complement strand
TTACTTTTTACCAGATCCCTTGTACAGTTTTTTGCCCCACTCTTCCAAACTTTTTTTTTTAATTTTTTTCTTTTTTAGATATTATAAAGGGGTACATTTTACACAAATTGACAAATTTAATGTCCCCACACACTACTCGGAACCGTCTATACTATTTACTTTCATCAACTGTAACCAAAAATTTTCTGTTTGATGTAATGTTTTTCATAAAAGTACATGTACATGTATGATTAGCAGTGTCTATCAATCTTTTACAGCACCTTCCTCTACTTGAAATTCTTGATGATATGGGCTCTAGTTTTACTGGCTGATTTTATCTTGGAGTTTCGGTTTGAGTATCTGTGGCCATTCTGGTTGTTACTCCGCAGTGTCTATGATTCATTTAAGTACCAAGGATTGGTGAGTAACTTTTGATTATTGCAATCAATTTCTATTGAGAACTTGCTGATTTCACGTTATGCTATTGCATGAACTTCCCTCCTTGTTAATTCATATTGGCCTAAGTCTACAATTACATTTTGACCTAAGTCTGTGAATTGTGAATTACTTTTAATCTATTTCTCCCTATATCTTTCTACCTTACTTGAAGTATGTGTACGGAAGGATCCTGGACCAACTTTATACATCATCTCATTTCATAAATTATAGAAACAGCATGCCCTATTGCTCTTAAATCTCATTCAGAAGTTCTCCTTGGGATGCATATATTCAAATAGTGATATTTTTCAATATCAATCATGTGACCTTGCCATGTGACTGACAGCACTGGTGTTTCCAAGTGCTGAGCAAAACAATCTGGCACCTTCCAGTACAGTGTCAGAGTCTGTTTACACTCTAGAACTGTAGGTGCAAGCATGATATCAATCAAAGATATTACCATATAGCGGGTTAGATCCCAAATTCCTCCAATTGGAAAAACTTTCAACTGCTGTGAAAGATTTGCCAAATCTACAGTTTCCTGACATTTAGAATTATCTGGCGCTCCAAACATGATCCTACACGAAAAATGAAATGAATGTGTTTAGGAGCTTGGATGCTTACAATTTCTTCATTGTGGTCGGGCATGCAAATTTGGATTATTTTCACAAGAAAATTTTCTAAGCATCGTTTCTTGCATTGCCACATGCAGTCTACATGTATATTCTTTTCTATCAAATGATGTCATATCTGATCTTGAATGTATCAAAATTTCCAGCTGTACCGCGTGTGCACTGCACTGTGCAGACGATGACATTGCTTTGCCCATCTCTTGGTAACAATGTCATGGGTCACATGTCTACACTGTAAATCACATGATTGATCTTGAAGAATAGACTGGTCTTTCAAAGCCTAGACCCTGTTCGTCGCTTTCAGCCTTTGTCCCCACTCCGTCTAGCCTCTAGGTCCATTTTCAGTGCCGTTGCATAAAAACAGCTCATTTGAGAGTGAATGGTCACTGGCGTCCCTTTGAAAGTCAATCAGTCCAAATGTTCCACTCATGATTGGCCAATGATTAAATGGGTGTTGCTCACAAACTAGCTCATAAACTAAACGTTCTCAGGCTAGATTATGAGCAACACCCATTTAATCATTGGCCAATCATGAGAGGAACATTTAGACTGATTGACTTCCAGAGGGACACCAGTGACATCATCATCTCTCCTGGAGACCATTCACTCTCAAATGAGCTGTTTTTTATGCAAGGGCACTAAAAGCGGACCTCGAGGCTAGACTGAATGGGACCGAAGGCCAAAAAAGAGGAATAGGGTATGGGCTAGGTCTTTCATTGTTCCTCCCTTGAAATCAGTTTTTATGACTGAGGGAGCTAACCAGTATAAATTTGGATAAATGAATAAAAAGTTGTAGAGAAAAAAAACTAAACTTCTCTATACCTTTTCATGGTTGAAAATTAGTGTATGAAATTTAATATACTTAGTCATGTCTGTTTGCTACAAAATAAATTTCAGAAAAAAAGTAACTTCATATCAAAGTAAATGTTTCTATTTTCAGTTTGATCAACCATTACAAGGTCATATTGTTGAAGTGTACCTTAGTGACAAACTGATACATTTGAAGTGTTTACATACCTGTTATGAAATGATCACTGCATGTACAAGTATGAGGAGACTCCGCCCCTTTGGTATCACCAAATGCTGACAGGTTACAGCCCTTTTTCATGCCAAAGTCTACTCAACTTTCTTTATTTTTCACGCCCAACTTCCTTCAGTATCGGAAAAAATATCTTTCCAACTTCCCTATTCGATCAATTACGGTAGAACAGCCATGCACATAACAGGTGTCAGGCATGATATCTGCTGTACATTCTCATTATGATGTTTTTGCTGTGATTTGTCATGAGGGAAGCTGTCTCCTAACATTCACTCTGTGTCAGTTTGATATTTGTAATTGTTCCATGTGATAGTGTTACTACTGTGCTATTGAAGGCATTTTATATTTTATAGTTAATGTATACTCATACTCAGATTTCATGTGTTTCCTCTATAGGCTTTTTCAGTGTTCTTCATTTGCATAGCCTTCACATCAGACATGGTTTGTTTGCTGTTCATCCCAGTTCACTGGTTGTTTTTCGCAGCAAGTACATACGTATGGGTTCAGTTTGTTTGGCATACTGGTAAGTCACAAACTTGATGTTACCCTTAACACATTTACCAGCAGATGTTTAGTGCATCCCATCATTTTCAAAGGTGCAGTCGTGAAAATTGCCAATTTTAAAGTTATGAGTCAAAGATAACAGTTTGAAGAAGCATACAAGCCACAGTGTCATGAATGCTATTGTGCTTTGTTTTCAGAACGTGGAATATGTCTACCAACTATATCTCTTTGGTTGCTCTTTGTTTACATTGAAGCATCAGTACGTCTAAGAGAACTGCGAACAGCATTACCATTTCACTTAGACCTGTGTCGACCTTTTGCAGCACATTGGTAAGTATTTAAGATACTGATGTATACATATAGTCACAAGACCCTGACTGCTTTGCTTAATTGAAGGCCTTTGATAATAAACGTATGAACTGTGAAAGGCTAATTTCCCTAGCTGTACGTGACCTTTGCTGGTATGTTCATATACATGTAAAACAGCTCAGCGTATAAGACTTGTGCCACTCCAAAATGTAATTGTGATTGTGATCAAAATTTGTTGTTTGCAGTCAGTTCACGGGCATTGCACTTAGGTACAAGTACAGTTGTACCCAAAACATACAAACGAATGCATTGTAAAATTGTATGTTTTGCTGACACCTGTCATGATCGTTCACGGCTGCTCCCATACGGTGCAGTGTTTTCATGTCGTCTACGCTGCTGAAGATTACAGTCCCTGCTGCGACAGTGCATCATGATGGAACTGCGATACGACAAAATCCGTGTTGACGAGTTTAAATATCTAGGTGGCAGGGGTAGCGCTAGGATTTCAAAGTTGTTAGCCACAGATTCCTTGCGTGGCGAATTGGTCATACATCTTGTTAGCCACACACAACTTTCTTTAGCCACACAAAAGTTTTGTACAATAGAATCAAAACAAAAATATTTTAAGGTCTCATCTTGTTTGAAGTGCCATAGACTTCACTTGCAATCCACCCCTGCACCCCCCCCCCCCTTCTCAGACAAGGACTTTTTGAAGGCAACTGCTTGTTACACTTCTTTAAAAAGACTGGTGCAGTTCATTTTCTGTGATGTGATAAGGAATCCTAGCAACCCATATGATTCAATTATTACAACCAATAGAGGTAAACTATTGTGCAACACATACACACAATTACAGGGCTTCCTTTCCCCATCGTTTCAATGAAGAGCTGAAGACAAAAACAGTTAACTAATTTTTTTTATTGATTAAATTTGGTGTTTGGACCAACTGACATTAGTTTGATTCACGTATGTACAACACATGCTTTCGATAACTTGCCTTGATTTAATCGTGTCTCGTAGTCATACTGTGTTAAAAGTCAATCTGTTTTCAAAGTTGGATCACGTATTTTGACAAGCATAAGAAACCACAAAGTATTGAGATAAAAGTTTCATGCCCGGTTTATTTCAATTAAAAAATACAGTGTTTTCAATTTGCTTCGAACTCACAAAATACGGTTTCCAGTCACCTTGTGGAGATGCAACAGACACATGTCAGACGCGACGCAACGTAGGAAATATGTCACAATGTTAACAGTAACAACACATAAATTTGTAAACAAACTAGGTCAACCGTCATGGCTCTCTCGCTACAGGCTGGATAAGGCCACGATATCAACGGTTTGCATGAGCTTATCGATTGTAAGTCGCTTGAAAATCAACAAAATACTCTTCAGTTTAACTAAAATCTTGCAAATTTCTTCATCATGCACATTGAAAGAAAACCTCAACCTCGGGGACCATCTGGAGCGTTCAGCGTCACGCAATGATGGCCATGCTGCCATGCCATCCAACGCTACGTTCAATCGCAATCAACTTGGCTAGCAAATCGCTCCATTTTTCCATAGAATATTATCAAAAAAGTGGTAAAATCTACCGTTTCTATCACTCAGAGAGCAATAAATGTACATGATATAATTGTCTTCTGTGTCTGAGTTGCAGAAAAGCTATCCTAAGGTCTCTCGACTCTCGTTGAGTGCACGTCAGCGGGGCAGCCGACCTGATTAAATATTCACGTAAACCACTGACCCCTTCTCGGAAAGTTTGCATAAATTACTGGAACTCTCTATTGTTAGGGTGGATGATGTCATTATTTTAGTCCTTATACGGTACTAAACTGGGTTCAAAGGGTAAAGAAAAAGCTTTATGGCTTGCTAAGTTCGGCAATGCGTACCTAAGCTGGCCAGAACGCATAGTACGCAACAACTGTCGGGTATCGTAAACTGACGTGGCGCTGAGAGCGAGAGTATAGTCAGATTGATTTCATCACCTGATAGTATCGCATCGTCCACCGTGAATTTGAGCGGGGTCTTTGAGTTTGAGGCCAGTTCGCCACACTTTCATTAGCGTGGCGAACAAGGAAGACATTTTATTCGCCACTCAGCACTTTCTGTCGCATTTTGCGAATGTGGCAAGCGCTAGTGCGACCCCTGAGGTGGTGAAGTATATTGTTTACAGCCATAAATGAGCCACAGAAATCCAACTGCACTGAAAACACTCGCAATAGACAAGGTGCACATATTATATTTCCAATTTGTACCTGTCAGTGAGATTCACAGGGCATCAGTGTGCCCGCTAAGCCAATTTGACGCGGCATAAAGCAGAGCAAATCCGCCTGACGCACTGAAATTACAATTAATCTGACGCGTCACTGACACAGCTGTAAAAAGCCTGCCAATTACTAGAAATGCTAAGCAGATTCATAATTTTCACAGATAACATGTTTCCTTGTAGTTTTTGGGCGAAAAAGTAGCTGAATATGTCATTTCTATAAGTCTCTGCAGTGATACTACGTGCCGATTGTACACTTGTCTTGCCGATTGATCGATGGGGAAGGAGGCAGCCATTGTTGTTTTCATTGTCTTCTCACTGACTCACACGAGAATACCAGGAATCGAAAAAGACACACTACCATAGAGGGCGCTACACTTACAACTACTGACTTTTATTTATTACCATTTTCATGCATGCAGTGACGCACACCAAGTCAAGTTTTCTTCAGTTTGACTCCAAAAAAAATTTTTTCACCTCCCCTTAGAGGGCACACTGCAGGGCATGATCATGCCAGTACGGGTTTCGGATACAATGTTAGATACTAGGGAAAGTCAAACTTTCGTTTAGGTTGTTAAAAGAAGTTTAGTTCTATTTAGGCAAGCAAGTAACTAAATATATGAGCAGACGATGTAAATACCTTTGAAATGTTTTATTCGTACAGCAACAAAATCACGAATGAGTTACGATACTACAGCTTACAGTGTACTCACTTAACGTTTTCCCTTATCTGCTAAAATTCCTTTCTAAGATGGTAAATTCAGCATATTTGAGGACGTGTATAATTCTTGATGATAAACTGATTACATGTAGTACGGCTGTTAAATCCACTGTGCATTCATACATGTCGCAAAGCTGCTTGCTCTAAACTCTATGCTCTCAGCTGTTCATACTCGATCGAGTTTGAAATTGAATGCTGGCGCGGCTTGAATATTTTGACCCGATTTTGGCGGGCCCCATAACTTTCGTGAAGAGATGAGATTATGTTCCAAAACACGAAAACACACTCATATTATACCTTCCAGCTTATGTTTTACTTCCACTGACATTTTAAGCTCAAAATAAATCACTTCTAGTTTTGTAGTCATAAGTGTGATGAAACATCTTACTAGTATTTATTTCTGTTAAACACATCTAATGCAGTAACTGGCAAGAATTCCCATAAACGACGGAAGCATATTAAATTAATTTCATTATAGTAATGTACTTTTTAGCTCCTCAGTTTTATATACTGAGGAGCTATTAGAATTGAAAACCAGGATGGCGGCGTCAACTTTTACTTCCTTCCGTCAACTTTTACTTCCTTCTGTCAAGATTTGGCGTCAACTTTTACTTCCTTCTGTCAAGATTTGGCCAATTAATTTCCGTCTGTGTGTCCATGTGTCATGTGATAAACTGGTGGTGGCCAATTACAGTGAAATTTGATCAAGGTGCAGAACTTCATTAACCAAGGTGTTGTTTTACACTTGGCGCACGAGTTATTGGAACACTGAATTAGGTAATTACCCAGCAACTTGGCTGAGTACTTTGCTATTAGACCTGGCATTCACCTAAACAAGAGTCTGTTTTATGGTCTGAAGACTGATAAGATATCCACCACACTCAGCAGGCAGCTCCTCCACTGAGTAAACTGATATGCCCACACAGCAAAAAACATTTTTGACTGGCAGGTGCATGTAGTTGATGGGAGAGTTTTGAAGGGCCGGAATAAAATGTTGTAAAGTGTAAAACATGATTTGCCGCTGTCATTTTGTGTCCTGTTTTTGTATATATGCATTTTATTACCAGTTTTTTAATCACAATTACATACATTGAAGAAACACTGACTGTCAAAGCAACCATCCAATCATATGATAAAAATGGACTGTTCCATCAACGTCGGTGGTGGGCTCATGGAAGGTGGTAAATTTGACGAGTTTTGTACACTCTAGATTTACAATGGATGCTGCGATGTTTCAATTCCAAATAACATACAGAGGCAAAACCTATCAGGTTCAGGCCCAGGACACAAAATTAGTACAATAGATTGTGTTACATCATAATATCTATTCCCCCTTTTCACAATTTTCCCATGAACTAGATGCCAGTTGAAAATGGGTTGTTCCAGTGTAGGCATATCAGTTTACTCAGTGGGAGCTGCCTGCTGAGTTTGGTGGATATCTTATCAGTCTTCACACAATAAAACAGACTCTTGTTTAGGTAAATGCCAGGCCAAATTGCAAAGTGCTCAGCTAAGTTGCTGGGTAATTACCTAATTTGGTGTTCCGATAACTCGTGCCCTCGCTATAATAGATGTGTATCTGCGATTTTTACAACATTAACACAGCAGGGCTTGATGTGGTCTTGTTTACATCTTTAATCAGCTACATGCTCTCAGTTACACAACACACCACACAGTACTGTAGATTTCCCATATTTCATTGCGATTTGTATCCTCGGAGATACCTGAGTGAAGTCTACTATGTCTCCCATGTGTGGACAAATTCACAGACTATTCATCAAATTTTGAAAACGTACTTTTATGCACACTATTCTTCTCAATTCTCATTTTCAATAATTTGGAAAATTATGCATAATTGAGAGAGGAGATAGCATTTTTGTAAAATTTGCCAGAGATTGTCCTCAGCCATACAGAATAATGTGATGGAAAGTAGGGAGACTAGTTGCACCTGTTTTATGAAACAAAAGGATATTGATTTTTTGCAATGGAATTGACAAAAGAAATTTGCATGCTAAGCTTTCTCAGAGAATGACCCCTTCAGCTTGAGCGGAGATACCCCTATTTGCATATTTATATTAGAATTTCGTTCAAATGGAAGTGATGAGGGCGCGTTCTACTTGACCGTTAGTGTGATTTTTCCTGTTTTTGGGGGGCAATTTCAGCCCATTTTTTCCCAACAAACGATGTCAGAGACGTTTCTATGGTCATATAAAGCAGTTAAGTTTGTGCCTATGAATTTTTATCAACTTCTACGGCTTACTTTTGGTGCTATGTGTGTATTGTCGATCTATGGCTCGCTAAACATAGGCCTACTTTTGGCTGCCGCAACTACATGCACAGCTGATTCTTGTGAATATTTTTACATAGTTAGACAGTCTAATCATTATTTAAGCCCCCTAACTTAGTTTTATTCTTGTTCATGCCCTGCAAATCACTGCTTTGGCCTCGTAGGTCGTACACCGTCCCGCCATCAGAAGACAAGATGGCCGCTTAAAGTGAGGAACGTGTTGCACTCCGCTGACGCCTTGCTCACGTTTACAAATTGTTTAGGCCCAAAGATTGCACAATATCACATATTTTACTGTTGTCAATCCAACTTATGTTATATTTATATTTGATGCTTGGGTTACAATTTCGCGGTAGTCCTCGTAGGCATTGGCTACCAATATTCCATTGGGTAACCGGAGAAGTCGGGCAGTTGCGAACTCGGCCATCGCCAGCGCCGATGGTGCCGACCAACTCGGCCAGTGCAGTGGGACTCGGCCAGGAGAAGTCTGCCACTCGCAACAAAGCAATATGATTGCATACGCATCTCTCTTCACAGTTGAATATGCCAAACAATTTTAACTTTTTACTTCCATAGTTTTTGTTATTTTGTCGGTTTAATACTACCGGGTACTACGAACATTCAGAAAACAACTCAAAGTCGAAGAGCTCCCACGTCCACCCTGCAAAACATGTACGGTCTGCCTCCGTGTTTCTGCAGATCGCGCGCGTACCGTATTAAAGTTCAGGCAAACATTATGCCATTTCTTCAGTAAAATTCATGGCTTGATGACTCTTAACTAAGTTGCTTCGCCATCTCCTATGACTTTTTAACGAACTTCAAGTGTAACTATGACGAAGACTGCAAAACTCGCTACCACGATCGCGATACACCGCCATCTTTAATTTTACCAAATGTGTGTATATCATACGTGCGTTGAACTGTGATCTGTGAAGTTTGCAAACATTATATTACGCTCATCTTATGAATGACATTTAGATCGCTTTCGTATATAACTTAAGTGAGACTTCAAAAAAAGAAACACTAATATGGAGCATATATTCTAATAGGGTGCATACTGTACTGGCCGACTTCTCTTGTATTCGGTCATTGTCAACTGTCAGTGTCTGTCTGTTTGGAGTCGATGCAGGATGTGGTGGTCGGACATTCCCACGCCTGATTTTACTGACCCCTCAGCCTTTCAAGATAATAATATCGTTGTAAGAGTGGATTTGAGTGACCGTGATTTGTCACAGTTTTCCTTTTCACTGGTAACGGGTAGTATATCACTGTTCAGTTACCATGTTTCAACTCGTCAATGTTGACTGAAGTCCGATAGCATAAAGGCGAGTTTCAGTGCCATAGCGTTGTACGCTGTACACGCGTACACTGGGCTGTACGATCGGCCTTGTACGGTAACACTAACAGCGCATACATGGCATCATGAAATCATGCCGCAAATATAGGCGCACTGTCAGAAATTCACGAAACTTGTCACAAGCGTTGTTCAATAGCAAGTGGTTTGACACAACAAGTATTATTTTTGTTCAAGACCTGTATCAGTGTGTTTCGGGTCACAGTCTAAAAATAGCACACAGCTGAGAGGTATAAACCATCATTGCAACGTACGAATTCAGTTGTCAATTATCATTAGTATTTATTTCTATCATGCATAGATACGATGAAATTACTCTCAAAGTGTACATTACCTATAGCATGTTCAATTACGCATTAATTCATAATAATCATATTTGTGAGCTTTCGAGCCCATTTTCACGACCAAGTCGCTCGAACGACGTGTATTCCGACATATTGCTTGTTTACATTCAAACGAGGCTCTGCAGCCTATTGAATTATGCAAATTTCTATACGTCCGCTCAAGCTGTTCAGTTCGTCATAACTTGCTGCCTAAAAAGTATGGCATTTGTAGTACCTGCAGAGTGTGACTTTTATGATTGTTTAGTGGTTATTTTCAAACTTCACTGAAATATCTACACGTACTTTTACTAGATATCATTTAAAAATTATTCTGATGCTGCACACTAGTGCTTACATGCAGAACTGAAAAAGTTTTTGAAAAGTAACCTTCAAGGATACAAATCAAAGAGTATTTGTGGGTAATTTATTGTACTGTGCACCAGGCCACTCCATGAATGTCAGACGAGAAACATAAACAAATCACCACACTTTGCAATGTCATGTACTGTATCTTTCATTAGCTACTATAGACTATAGTCTATAGAAGCTATTGGGATGGGTATCCGTCCGGCGTCAGTCTGTATGTATGTATGTATGTATGTATGTATGTATGTATGTATGTATGTCCGTTTGTGAGGCGTCCGTCCACTCAAATATCTTGAGAACCGCAGTACTTACTGATTTGATATTTGTTGTGTAGATGAAAAATACGATTTTGAGAAACTATTTTTTTTTTTATTTTTTGATATTGTTGAAAATAGGCAAATTAATGCCAAAAAAGGTGTTTTTGGTAAAAAATCTTCTTCTTCATAACCGCTGGTCAGACAGCTTTGTTATTTGGTATACAGGTCCCTAGGGTAACCCAACTTAGACTTGTTCAAATTGTGATGAAATATGCAAATCTGTATTTTTAAGGAATTTTTTTGTCACTTTTGGTCAAATTTGACTTACATTGTATGTAATTCTTGTACTGTATAAACCCTATCAATTCACCCAAAAAAAAATGATTAATATGATTTTAAATAATTGAATTAATTAGGAAATCATCAAAGCCAAAATAATTATAGTGTAGAATTATCAGAAAGTTCAACTTTTTTTGACAGTTCATAGTGAAATGCTTACCATCTTGGAGGATTAAAACATGTAAAGGCACTTTCCTGAATCCCAACTTTGACATATTCTGAACCGTCATTTATTGTGCCCTGTATGTTATCTAAAAGAAATTGCTCAAAATAGTCAATAGAGATAGAGATAGAGATAGAGATGGAGAAAGGTCTAATTTCCATTTATGGTTGACTTGGTAAGGATAAAATAAAATTACTTTTTGAGGAAAAAAATAGAGTGGTCAATTAAAAGAGTGGTCAAAGTGATAGGGTTTTTATGGTAAAGCTGGGCTGTATAAAGATTCCTCATGTGCTATTTATAGCAATATGCAATCTGTGTAAACAGTGCAATGAAAGTGTAACATGATTCCTTATAATGCTTTTGATGACCTTGAACTTCTTAAGTTTCAAACCTTTGTCTCTTCAGTGTGCTTTCTCTGATTATGTACGTCTCAACTTATTAAACAGAACTCACAATGTTAATCAAAGATATCCACCTTCTTCATCAATACATGTGTCACAAAAGGTTATTCTCTACATAACTCAACAGAGCTCTGTCAACTGTTGAGTTGCTTGTTCTTTCAAACACGCTGGTCTGACAGCTTTATTATTTAGTTTACTTGTCCGTAGGATGACCTTAGTGAGATAATTTCATACAGTAAGGAAATACTTAATTTTGTATCCATGTCTATAGTAGCTTCAGGGACTTTGGCCCTATGTTTTTTATTTGTGATGAACAAGTGAGCCTGAAAATTCAGGTAGCTTTGGGAATTGACCGGCTAGACCAGCATCATATAAACTTACATGTTCAAAATACATTTGTTAATGTATTCGTGGAGTTCCTGTATTGGACTCAATGGTGCACTGCAAGAACCTTTTCAACATAACGATTCTAATAAAACGTAAAAAAAGACAGTTTGTTACAAGGCATCCTTTTCACTGAAACACTTGCAAACATGATTATGATGTGTTCTATTACTTGTAGCTCATTTCAATTATACCATTTAGACAAATTTTTCACTATTATTTCTATTTTTAGCTTTAAGGTATTTTTAAAGTTGTAACAGCTCTAGTACTTTCTCTTTCGTTCTGTTTTTGAGGTATACTGTGATGAGAATGTTCCCTCACAGTATTTCATGATTCGATTCATCTGTAAGAACTAGGATTGCAATGATTAGACCGTTGTAAGCAACAGATAACTTATCATTGTGTCCAATTGTCAGGAATTCCCAAAATTGTTTAATATGTAGATTCACTGAGACTGGACAAGCGAAATTTCAAAACCTTCCTGAACTTTCAAGCTCATTTGTTCATCACGAATAAAAAAGAAAGATACATGACATTGCAAAGTGTAGTGATTTGTTTATGTTTCTCTGTCTAGCGTACAGTGGAGTGGCCCTGGTGTGATGTGTAACTGAGAGGTGTAGCTGATTAAAGATATAAACAAGACCACATCAAGCCAGCTGTTAATGTCGTAATGTCTCTGATACACAATACCTTGGCTAATTAAGTTGTGCAGCTTGATTTCACTCTAACTGGCTGTCAACTTCAATGTGTTTCTGGTACATAGAGAAAACTATGGGAGCAAAGTTTTTTGACAAAATGTCACATGACCAGCCAGTTCCTGTGTTAATTATATGCACATACCTAATTCTGGGCTTAATAATAGAGCTATAGTTCTGATTTTTGGTATGTAGGGATAACTATGGGATACAATTGTATCATCCAATGCTTCACATACTACAAATTTAAATGTTGAAAAACACAATGAAGCAATTTTCACTAGAGTGCTGACAGAGAAATTACGGTGGCTCTCCTGCATTCCAATGCAGTAAATGGCGCTTACTCACTTTACTAGTCGCCTAATAATAAACCGCCACATACTCCATCAGGATAGATTGGTGTTAATGTATGCAACTTATTTTTATATTAATGCGCCAAATCATGCCGTATATACAATTAAATGTATCTAACACAAATCTTGTGTATCCCGTATCCCAACCCCATGCCTCCAAAGTCAATTACTGCTTACCAACAACCAACTACTTCAACTGGCCTCACACTTGAGGAGCTTCAGTGTCCTTGACGCTATTTTTTACAATTAAAAACTGTAAATACCACCAATTTGTCACAAACCATTGTAGGAGAGGTCCCACAATCTGGGTAAGAGCAGAATCATTTTTTTTTGGAAAATGTTCAGGGCAAGTGAGTTTCTGCTATGGACAAGTAGAAAAATAGAGGCTACTTGTCCGGGGACAAGTGGATAAAAATTATATTTTTCAGGCCCTGCATAACATAAAAATACACAGATTTTTTATTCAATACACAACTTATCTTGATGCATAAAGAACAGTACTGCTGAACACAAAGAAAACAGCTGTGTTTAGCTTTGTATTGCCACAATGTTGATGGACTAGGTTTGTCAAAATCTAAAACTAAAGAATGTGTAGAAATTTGCTTTTTTATTTTATACATGTAGTTTGAAAATGTAGCTGATCTTAGTCATTCAAAGTTTTTTTTCATTTATTGAGATCCTTCAAAGAAATTGTTTGATTGCCATATCTAAAAATTTTAAATGGCCTGAGACGGCCGGTAGTAGTATAGTAATGCTTGATGCTTCCATCACCATGAATCACTATCAGTGTGCCCTCTAAGGGCAGGTGAAAAAAAATTATTTGAATCAAATTGAAGAAAAGATGACAAGCTTTGCGCCTCCGCGTGCGTGAACAGGTTATAACTAAAAAGTTAGCAGTTAGAAGTATAGCGCCCTCTATGGTCATATGTCTTCCTCTATACCTGATACTGTCATGTGAGTCAGTGAGAAGACAATGAAAACAACAATGCTCAGATGAATCTGCTAAGCATTTCTAGTCATTGGCAGGTGTTTTACAGCTGTGTCAGTGACTCATCAGATTACTTGTTAGTCCCCACGGACACCGTCCGGGGGGAGTTATAGGTTTGGTCATGTCCGTGCGTGTGTGCGTGCGTGCGTGCGTGCATCCGTCCGTGCGTCCGTCCGTTCACGCAGATATCTCAGAGATGCCTGAAGCAATTTCATTCAAACTTGGTACAAGGATTACTTCATATGTCATACAGATGCACATCGATTTGTTTTGTGATATGATCCAATATGGCTGCCAGGCGGCCATTTTTAGTCCCCACGGACACCGTCCGGGGGGACTTATAGGTTTGGTCATGTCCGTGCGTGCGTGCGTCCGTCCGTCCGTCCGTTCACGCAGATATCTCAGAGATGCAAGGAGCGATTTCATTCAAACTTGGTACAAGGATTACTTCATATGTCATACAGATGCACGTCGATTTGTTTTGTGATACGATCCAATATGGCCGCCAGGCGGCCATTTTATTACGATTTTTTCATGTACAGAGCCATAACTCAGACATGTTTCAACCGATTTTATTCAAAGTTGGTACAAGGACATTGACCAATGTCATAGATATGCATGTTGATTTGTTTTGTGATACGATCCAATATGGCTGCCAGGCGGCCATTTTATTACAATTTTTTCATGTACAGAGCCATAACTCAGACATGTTTCAACCGATTTTATTCAAAGTTGGTACAAGGACATTGACCAATGTCATAGATATGCACGTTGATTTGTTTTGTGACACAATCCAATATGGCCGCCAGGCGGCCATTTTATTACAATTTTTTCATGTACAGAGCCATAACTCAGACATGTTTCAACCAATTTTATTCAAAGTTGGTACAAGGACATTGACCAATGTCATAGATATGCAAGTCTATTTGTTTTGTGATACGATCCAATATGGCCGCCTGGCGGCCATTTTATTACGATTTTTTCATGTACAGAGCCATAACTCAGACATGTTTGAACCGATTTTATTCAAACTTGGTACAAGGACATTGACCAATGTCATAGATATGCATGTCAATTTGTTTTGTGATACAATCCAGTATGGCCGCTAGGCGGTCATTTTATTACAATTTTTTCATGTACAGAGCCATAACTCAGACATGTTTCAACCAATTTTATTCAAAGTTGGTACAAGGACATTGACCAATGTCATAGATATGCACGTCGATTTGTTTTGTGATACGTACCCATTAACAAGTGGGGACTGTGTCATCAACGATGACTTGTATTACAAATTTTTCATGTACAGAGCCATAACTCAGGCATATCTCAACCGATTTTATTCAAAATTAGTACAAGGACATTGACCTATGTCATACATATGCACGTCAATTTGTTTTGTGATACGATCCAATATGGCTGCCAGGCGGCCATTTTATTACGATTTTTCATGTACAGAGCCATTACTCAGGCATGTTTCTACAGATTTTATATAAAGTTGGTACAAGGACATTGACCTGTGTCATACATATGCACATTGATTTGTTTTGTGATTTGATCCAATATGGCCACCATGTGGCCATTTTATTACGATTTTTTCATGTCCTGAACTACAACTCAGACATGTATCAAGCGAATTTATTCAAAAGTATTTTTATCACAGACCTAATGAAGAGGACTCTATCCTCTCAGAGGACCTGTAATCAAAGCACCCATTAACTTGTGGGAACTGTGTCATCAATGATAACTTGTAATTTAATTGTGTCAGGCAGGTTTGCCCTTCGTCATGACGCGTCAAATTGGCTTAATGGGCACACTGATCACTACAATATAGAATAGTTGTAATAATATCCATATGTTGATTGCCATAGTTGGGTAACAGAATGCAACTGTTTCCCCAAGGACATGAGTTGCCCCAAATACAGCAGGGAAACCATCTTTTTAGGGTGACTCACAGGCGAGGCGTTATGGATCGTTATTACTCTGAATGTTACAATCATTATATTTTTAATTATCTTCAGTTCAAAGGTATTGTCAAGCTAGATTTGTATCATTCACATAATATGTGGAATATGTAAAGTTTGGTGTTTTTAACTTTCAGCATTGGTTACCCTATGGTCACGCTTGGGTTTGGTGTTAAAAGTTATGTTAGTTATAGAATGAGATTACGAAAACAAAAAGAAGTAGCAAAAGATAATGAATTTTACATGCAGCTACTTCAGCAAGCCTTGCCACCAGAACAACAAACATTATCAACGTCGACAACAACAGAAAAAACGAAAGGTATGTACATCAAGACATTGTTTTGATTTGTTCAATTACAATGTAGCTAGTAGCAGGCATTGGGTAATCCAGTAGTCTTAGGTCTGCGACAACCAAGGTTTTGACTTGTACCAGTTTCACATCGAAAGCTCTCTTGTTGCTACATTTTCAGCTCTGTTGTCAGCAATGTAGAGCTTATTTGATAGTTAATTGTCTGTTGTTCCTTTTCATGGTCTGCAGATTCTGCGTGATTCAGACAGATTTTTACAGTTTTGAAATTTTTTTGTCCAAAAAAGTATGATCCAGTCGCCTATTTACATAAGTTATAGTTTGATGCTGTCTATTG
The DNA here is from genome assembly GCF_041260155.1 of Ptychodera flava. NCBI lineage: Eukaryota > Metazoa > Hemichordata > Enteropneusta > Ptychoderidae > Ptychodera > Ptychodera flava. The sequence continues at coordinate 1,196,372 of NC_091937.1, read as the reverse complement.
TTAGTCCCCACGGACACCGTCCGGGGGGACTTATAGGTTTGGTCATGTCCGTGCGTGCGTGCGTGCGTGCGTGCGTGCGTGTGTGTGTGCGTCCGTCCGTCCGTTCACGCAGATATCTCAGAGATGCAAGAAGCGATTTCATTCAAACTTGGTACAAGGATTACTACATATGTCATACAGATGCACGTCGATTTGTTTTGTGATACGATCCAATATGGCCGCCAGGCGGCCATTTTATTACGATTTTTTCATGTACAGAGCCATAACTCAGACATGTTTCAACCGATTTTATTCAACGTTGGTACAAGGACATTGACCAATGTCATAGATATGCACGTCAATTTGTTTTGTGATACGATCCAATATGGCTGCCAGGCGGCCATTTTATTACGATTTTTTCATGTATAGAGCCATAACTCAGACATGTTTCAACCGATTTTATACAAAGTTGGTACAAGGACATTGACTAATGTCATAGATATGCACGTCAATTTGTTTTGAGATACAATCCAATATGGCCGCCAGGCGGCCATTTTATTATGATTTTTTCATGTACAGAGCCATAACTCAGACATGTTTCAACCAATTTTATTCAAAGTTGGTACAAGGACAATGACCAATGTCATAGATATGCACGTCAATTTGTTTTGTGATACGATCCAATATGGCCGCCAGACGGCCATTTTATTACAATTTTTTCATATACAGAGCCATAATTCAGACATGTTTTAACCGATTTTATTCAAAGTTGGTACAAGGACATTGACCAATGTCATAGATATGCACGTCAATTTGTTTTGTGATACGATCCAATATGGCTGCTGTGTGGCCATTTTATTACATTTGTTCATATACAGAGCCATAACTCAGACATGTTTCAACCGATTTTATTCAAAGTTGGTACAAGGACATTGACCTATGTCATAGATATATACGTCAATTTGTTATGTGATACGATCCAATATGGCCGCTAGGCAGCCATTTTATTACGATGTTTTCATGTACAGAGCCATAACTCAGATATGTTTCAACCGATTTTATTCAAAGTTGGTACAAGGAGATTGACTAATGTCATACATATGCATGTCAATTTGTTATGTGATACGATCCAATATGGCTGCCTTGCGGCCATTTTGTTACGATTTTTCATGTACAGAGCCATAATACTCTCAGGCATATCTCAACCGATTTTATCAAAGTTGGTACAAGGACATTAACCTATGTCATACCAGTGTTCTCCCCAGGATCAAGCAAAAGCGTAGCGGCTAATTTGCATAATCATTTGCATATCATTAATTTATATTTGCATATGGATATAAGCTTGCACATGCACCCATCATGTACACTCACAACAAAATGCAATGGTAACACACAAGTATGCAATTTGAACATCATGGAAACTCTTTATTACACTTAAATAAATCATCACAGTATAGTACAATTGCAATTAAAATAGAAGATTCAAACAGTAACAGCAAGTTCAGATTGAAAGCAAGAAATGGTTCGTCTGATTGGAGTTTCATTAACACATATATTGCTAATAAAATTGTCAAAAATTGCCAACAAAGAGGAAAATTCATAAGTTTAAGCTTTACACAATTCAAATGTAATTGAGTTTTATATCATTTTTGAACGACAAACCACCGCGAATAATGTTTCATCACGGGGATCAATTTCAACCAGCGGGGAGAATCAAAGCGTAGCGGGGAGAGGCGAAAGCGTAGCGGGACCGCTACGCTAAAATGGCCTGGGAGAACACTGCATACATATGTATGTCAATTTGTTTCATGATATGATCCAATATGGCTGCATGGCAGCCATTTTGTGTACAATTTTTTCCTGTCCTTAGCACAAACTTGGGCATGTCTCAAATATGGTACCAGTGATAATCTGTCAAGTGTTAGAATTGTTTGCAAAAATGTTTTGCAACATCCTGTTGATTAATTCCTAGTTGACTCATTTTCTGAACTTTAGGATGGTGGCCTACATTGGTTTTATGTTTTCATCACCATGGAACTCATTCTTGGCCATTGAGCGCCATCTGTATCAAAGTATTTTTATCACAGACCTAATTAATGAAAAGGACTCTATCCTCTCTGAGGACTTGTAATCAAAGTACCCATTAACAAGTGGGGACTGTGTCATCAACGATGACTTGTTTAATATTTTTAGAGTCACAGTTTCATTAAACTACTGTCACTTATAAAATGTATTGCCAATATTAGACATATTCTTCAAATTATTGAGTGCAGCCATAGAGATAATTTTCATCATCGTCTTCTTTTGAAAATCACAGTATAGCTATCAGCTGCTGGGTTGCTTGTCGGCGTGTATCAGTTTCATTGTCTTGGGTATCTGATGACCTCTTTTTGATGTTTGTCCGTTTATAATCATTCAGCTGATTCACAGAGAGATGAATTCAGTGTTACCACACATGAAAAAGACAAGAGGCCTACCATACTGAATTCAAGAACCCATGCAGTAAACCTTAACCCTTTGAGCGCCAAAGTCAATTTTTGTCACCTTAAGAAAGTATACTCCAGTCGATTTTTTATTCAGATTTTTGTCAAAATTTTGATAACAAAATGTAGCCAATGAAATGTGATGTCCATTTGGTCCAAAATTATCAAAAAATTACAGAAAAATTCATAAAAATTGGTAAAAAATGTTACACTAAAATTTAGGTGGGAAAAAATACAGCACTCAAAGGGTTAATACTGATCCAAAGGACCATCAAATGCTGTGTTGATTTGTCCACCATTGAGTATCACCCTTAACCTTTTTTGTCTTCACAAACTTTCACAAAAATAACTTAGTTGGTCTTGAAAACTTGAGCTGACGTTGTTTAAATGATTCAATTTCCAGAGTAAATGTAAACGTTCATGGTCATGTTTTTGTAAATGAAAAATAAAAAATAAATCCAGCACCAGTAACTCTTTTCATTAGCAAATTACTTGTAGAACCATTGCAGATAAGTCAGGAAAAATGGTTCTGTTTTACACTTCTTATTGCAAAGGCAGAATGTACATGACCCTTACATTGATTCATTCCACAGACGCCTATTGTATTGAGTCATTTGAATTAATTTACCAGGATTAAGTTTTTGTGAAACACTGCTAAAGTGACAATGATACAATAATATTTGATATTGCAGCTATTGCAGCAAATCCTTCTGAAGAGATCATTGCAAATGGCGTTAGTCATAAAAAAGGTGCTTCGATACCTAATGGAACCAGTGCAAAGGGAAGTATAGATCCAGAGCACAAGGTTAAAGAAAAGAAACAAATGAGTAATAACAACTCATCGCTGGATCCAACATCATCAACAGACTCTGACTTTGCAGAGACTAAACTGCATAGTAAACGCAGCAACCCAGATTTTGATGGGACTAAAGAAAATCTTGCCAATGAAAGTCTAAAAAGTTTTAAGGCCAACAGTGCAAATGTGACACCAAAGTCAAAAAATGCTACCATGGCAAAGGAGAATACTCTAGCTCAGAGCAAGAAAAAGAACTCAGCTAAAACAGAAATTCCTGATTTCACATCAAATGTGGTAACAACACCTTATAAGGAAGACAAAATCTATAGGTGAGTATGTAGGGTTAAATAGAGTAAGTTAAACTTATCTGGCAAGAATTATCATCACTTCTACAGAAAATTTATGCAGAAAGCATTCAGTTCTAACAAAGGTCCTTTATTTTCAAATATATGATTGAAGAATGATATGTATTTGATATATATTTGTTATGACTTCTTAAACAAAAGAAATATTTATGAAATTTGCTCCTATAATCCTAAACCCCCTTTTATATGAAGTAGATTTCATAGTTTTGCACAGTAATAAAAGTTAGTACTGTATTTACCCAGGATAGCACACTCAAATCACAAGATGCGCATACTTAATATCATAACAGCAATTTGATTACACTTCTGCAAAAGACCATCTTTGATGATGTTATTAAATGTTAAATAATTGTAACATGTAATTGCTTGCAGACTGGAAGCAGACATCAAAAGACTCAAAGCTGACTTGCAAAGCAGCAGGCAGACAGAGCAAGATCTTCGCTCCCAAATTATGTCATTACAATTGGAGGAAAAGTCCACTAAAACAGAACTTCAAAAGATGAGGGACACCAATGAAAGCTTGCAAGCAAGGTATCATTTGCTCTTTCCCTTCTCTGTCGTCTTTTCAGAACATTTTGAATGTTGAAGTGCTTCACACTTTATAAAGAATATAGCTGAACTTGTTAGCATCTGCATACGACAGTATGCCTACGAGTTATCGGAACACCCAATTAGGTAATTACCCAGCAACTTGGCTGAGCACTTTGCTATATGACCTGGCATTTACCTAAACAAGAGTCTGTTTTATTGTCTGAAGACTGATAAGAAATCCACCAAACTCGGCAGGCAGCTCCTCCACTGAGTAAACTGATATGTCTACACTGGAACAACCCATTTTCCTCTGGCAGCTAGTTCATGGGAAAATTGTGAAGTCAAGTTTACAGTATTTATGTTTTCAACAGCTTTCAAATGTACAGTATTATGTTAAAATACACCATATGGAATATGTTGTGTTTCATTATTTTTAACCATCTTGGCCTGGTGATGAAATATGGACTTGGCAGGAAAAGGGTTAATGGTGTTATTTTGGATATTGTTGTTTGACCTCTGCTGTCTATGTCACCAAGATCAGCCTTTTCAAAATTCTAAAGAGATACGGATGTTATTGCCAACAAAACTTTAGTAGTTCAGATTTATAACAATTACATTGACAAGCAATGGTTTTAGAAAGTTTTGCAAAAAATCCTCTCAATCTTGAAAACGTTTTAACACAATTGTATTGTCTGTAAGAAACAGACAGACTCAATTGGTAAGTCTTAGTATGCCCTAGTTTTTATAGTGTTCAAAGCAGTATTTATAAACATATTTTGGACAGCACTCAGCTATCACCAGCTGTCATGTTTATATGATAGACATGTAAAACTTATGTAACATTCCCGTAGGTTGCATAACTTGGTCACCCAAAAGCAACAAGACAAACAGAACTTGAGCAAGTTGGAACAAAAATTAAAACAGGAGAAGGAAAGTCGCAGTGTTATTGAGACTCAACTTCGAGATGAACGCAAAAATAAGAAAGCTGAAGAAGCAGCCAGTGTTGCTATGGCATCAGTTAGGTAAGATTGACCGACTCTACTTTGGTTGTATACTGTATGTCTTGTCCTTACTCCCATGTATATCTTTGCTGGCTGTGCTCATTACACTACAATATAAGCAAGTAAATCAAACATGTCAATGATTACTTTGTTAGTCCTTGTGGACACAGTCCAGTGGGGACTTATAGATTGGGTCCCGTCCGTCCATCTGTCCTTCTGTCCGTCAGCAGCCGTTTCTCTGTCACTTCTGAGCCGATTTTCTTCAAACTGTGTACAAGGATAAAGTACTGTGCCATACATATGCACTAAATTTATTTTACGATACGATCCAATATGGCCGCCGGACGGCCATTTTGTTGTGAATTTTTCATGTTTTGCCCCTGAACCTGTTTTGTTCTGTGTTGGTACACAGATAAAGTACTATGGTATATATATGTAGGTCAATTTATTTCGCGATATAATCCAATATGGCTGCTTGGCAGCCATTTTGTTACGATATTTTCATGTTTTTGAACATAACTATCCCTGAATCGATTTCATTCAATGTTGGTACACAGATAAAGTACTCTTGCATATGCATGTCAATTTATTTCGTGATACGATCAAATATGGCCACCTGTAATTTTTTCATGTTTTGAACCATAACTCAACTATCCCTGAACAGATTTCATTCAGTGTTGGTACACAGATAAAGTACTATGGCATATATGTATGCACGTCAATTTATTTCGCGATATGATCCAATATGGCCACTGGGCGGCCGTTTTGTTGCAATTTTTTCATGTTTTTGAACCATAGCTTCACTATCCCTGAACAGATTTCGTTCAAACTTGGCTCACAGACATTGTATTGTGGTGTGCATGTGCATGTCAATTAACCCTTTTCCTGCCGAGCGCCCTTGTCCGTTATTTTGCCAAGTCAGTAGAAAAACGCCCCATAATATGTGCCTGCAAAAGATTGGCTCTCCTGCATGTTATCCTGCCAGGCATTTTGGCAGAAATCGCCCATTTTCAGGGTTGTTTTAGCCGTACTTATACGTGTTAGACTTCGATAATTTCTACATGCCCGTAGACAGGGGAAGGAGCTCAAGGGTTGCTGCAGAAAAAAATTGAGGTCACCGGCTTTGTTTGCCCCTGGGAGTGCGTCATTTTATTGCCGTTTCATGTTTATTTTTTCGGAAATAAACTCCTTCAGTATTACGCACGTCCGCTAGGCACAAACATCACCTCACTCGTCTGTTAGTCAGAGACCCTGAGGGTCGTGCTAGGGGTGCAGCAGCACCGTCAAACCTGTCCTGTTTCCCCAGGGTAGGGTCAATTGAATACGTACCTTCAATGACTTGGCAGTGTAGCACAAAAACTACGTTTGTGCCGTTGTATTAACGACATGGCTGAGCCATTGAAGCACAGCTCCACGTAGTTTAGCCAGCTCAGTTGGGAGTTGGTTTACGAGTGTTACCGTTCATTACTGACTTAATCGAGTAGTCCTCAGTCAGGTACAGGTTTGTACCGACAGGGCTTGGCTGCAGCTAACTAGTGATAACCAGTCACTACACCCAAGTCGTCAGTCTCACTTTTGCGATTCATGGTACAACGCAATATGCTTCCATTGTTCTAGCCATCGACGTGTCCACATGCCTGGCAGCCATATTGTACTGCTAGCTGGTTTGCATAACAAAAGCAGTCCCTGCTAAATGCAGGCGGTATCCCCGTAGCATATTGACCTTATGTCACCTTTTGAATTCTCTGTACGCAAACAGCGTACGTAGTTACCAATGCGTCGGCAAGAGGATACGTTTGCCTGCAAACCAGAGCCAATACTTCGGACGATGGAATAAATAAAAAATCCAAAGCTATGTCCATTGAATGGCACGGCCAAGGCGGTGAAGGACGTTGCCTGGCTTGAACTTGCAGAGCTGAAGCCCAGCTTAGTACGTCGGACACCAGTTTGTAATGGTATTTCCGAGTCGTTCATATCCGTTCCATCGGAGGAACAAGTCGAGCCGTCCCGTCAAAAATACGTTCTCATTTTCAGTCACGCACAACTGAATAAGTGACTTTCGTCTCGCACCATCGGCATATCTGCCAAGTCGTTTGCAAGAGGTAGCCTTCTAGATTAGCATTGCCGAGTTGGTCAAGTTCGGCAGCAATCTCTATAGTGCCAGGCAGCCAAGTACGTCCAACTCCGCCAGAAAACGTCACCATGCTATCCTGCCAAGTCCGCTAAAAAGCGGTAAAAAAAAACCAGCCCCCCTCGGGTGTGGGGGACTGGCGGACAGGTTTCTGCACCTTTCCCTGTCTATCGACTCCCTGCGAACCCATTTCGAGGAGAAAAGGCGTTCCTTGTCAGAAAACCTCTCCTCCGTCGACTTGGCAGGAAAGGGGGTACCCAAAAAGGGCCCGATTTCCACCGGGTTGGGAGAATAACGGTCACCAGTGCTTAGATTCTGGCTACACCGAATTTCAAGCGGATTTTCACCGACTTGGCAGGAAAAGGGTTAATGGTGCGAGCGGGGACTGTGTCATCAGTGATGACTTGTTGCATGTGGTAACTACTTGTAGCGCATTCTCAAAAATTGGTGTGTATTTCGGACAAGTTTCTTCGCCCCTTTAACTTATGATAAATGCTCTGCACTGTACTAGAGATATCCCATGATTCATTATTATTTGTACCATTGGAGATTCCTCAGGAAATTCTACCATGTCTCACATTCATAGACAAATTCATAGACTAGTTAGCTACTATAGACTATAGTCTATAGAAGCTATTGGGATGGGTATCCGTCCGGCGTCCGTCGTCAGTCTGTATGTATGTATGTATGTATGTATGTATGTATGTCCGTTTGTGAGGCGTCCGTCCACTCAAATATCTTGAGAACCGCAGTACTTACTGATTGGATATTTGTTGTGTAGATGAAAAATATGATTTTGAGAAACTAGTTTTTTTAATTTTTTGATAATGTTGAAAATAGGCAATTAATGCCAAAAAAAGGCATTAAAAAGGCGTTTTTGGTAAAAAATCTTCTTCTTCATAACCGTTGGTCAGACAGCTTTGTTATTTGGTATACAGGTCCCTAGGGACAACCCAACTTAGATTTGTTCAAATTGTGATGAAATATGCAAATGTGTATTTTTAAGGAATTTTTTTGTCATTTTTGGTCAAAATTTGACTTACATTGTATGTAATTCTTGTACTGTATAAACCCTATCAATTCACCCAGAAAAAATAATTAATATGATTTTAAATAATTGAATAATCATCAAAGCCAAAATAATTTTAGTGTAGAATTATCAGAAAGTTCAACTTTTTTTGACAGTTCATAGTGAAATGCTTACCATCTTAGAGGATTAAAACATGTAAAGGCAACTTTCCTGAATCCCAACTTTGACATATTCTGAACCGTCATTTATTGTGCCCTGTATGTTATCTCAAAGAAATTGCTCATAATAGTTTGTCATGATAGGTGGTCAAATAAATAGAGATAGAGACAGTTCTAATTTCATGTATGGTTGACTTGCTGAGGATAAAATAAAATTACTTTTTGAGGAAAAAAATAGAGTGGTCAATTAAAAGAGTGGTCAAAGTGATAGGGTTTTTATGGTAAAGCTGGGCTGTAAGATTCCTCATGTGCTATTTATAGCAATTATGCAATCTGTGTAAACAGTGCAATGAAAGTGTTACATGATTCCTAACAATGCTTTTGATGACCTTGAACTTCTTAAGTTTCAAACATTTGTCTCTTCAGTGTGCTTTCTCTGAGTACGTACAGTCTCAGCATATTCAACAGAACTTACTTACAATGTTAATTTGAAAGTTAAAATGTGCTTGGTTAGGATGAAAATAACCAGCTTAAGATTCTTTATAACCTGACAGATATGCTGTATTTTTATGACGTAAAGCTTGATTTAAGCAAGTCTTGTTTACTTTAAATAGAATGTAATTAACTCTCGTTTATTAGCTACTATAGACTAATATAGTATGTACCATATGTACATGTATGTATGTATGTATGTATGTATGTATGTATGTATGTATGTATGTATGTATGTCCGTTTGTGAGGCGTCCGTCCACTCAAATATCTTGAGAACTGCAGTACTTACTGATTTGATATTTGTTGTGTGGATAAACTATATGATTTTGAGAAACTCTTTTTATTAATTTTTGATATTGTTGAAAATAGGCAAATTAGCACCAAAAAAGGCGTTTTTGGTAAAAAATCTTCTTCATAACCACTGGTCAGACAGCTTTGTTATTTGGTATACAGGTCCCTAGGGATAACCCAACTTAGATTTGTTCAAATTGTGATGAAATATGCAAATCTGTATTTTTACAGAATTTTTTTTTCCATTTTTGGTCAGGCCATCCTGAAATGAGCTATCAAAGATATCCACCTTCTTCATCAATACATGTGTCACAAAAGGTAATTCTCTACATAACACAGCAGAGCTCTGTCAACTGTTGAGTCGCTTGTTTTTTCAAAACCGCTGGTCCGACAGCTTTAATATTTGGTTTACAAGTCCCTAGGATGACCTTAGTGAGATAATTTCATACAGTCAGGAAAAATTTTGTATCCATGTCTATAGTAGCTTCAGGGACTTTGGCCCTATGTTTTTTTAAAAATTCTGAAAATGTAATTTTAAGCACACCTTCTTCTCAATTGCCATTTTAACTTATATTTGGTATGTATATAAATACCAAAAAGAGCTTATATGTTGAGTTGGTGGCGTATGTATGTATGTATGTATGTATGTATGTATGTGCAGATGTATGTCCGTCACAAGCAAAAGCTCCCAAACCGCCGCACATACTATCACAGTATTTGGTGTACAGGTAGACCCAGGGGTTGAGATGTAACGTTGTTCAAATGAACATGTCATTGTCGAAAATATGCAAATGAGGTAAGAAAAAGGGGAAATCCTGCAAATGTGCAGGAGTGGTGGCATTAACTGAAACAGCCCACACATCTGAGTTGGAGATTCTGTAATCTCTAACCTATTTGTATGCAGTGTACCTATTATTTGTAGGAGTGGTGGCAGTGACTGAAACAGGCTACTCCACTGACCTTTATTCATTCCCTGTCATTGTTTATGAACTGATACATATTGGCAGACTAAGGACTGTGTTGAAACATTCCTCTGCTAAGCCTGTTCCTAAAGTTGACCTCCAGTACCCTAAGTTTCAGACCTTATTTACTTTTGTCATTCTTGTTTTTCTGGTTTAAATATTTCTTGATGGACCAATTCAAACCAAATATGAGTACACTGCTCTTGACAGTACTTTTAATGATTAAGAAAATCATGCTTGATTAAGAGAGGAGATAGTATTTTGTAAAATTTTCCACTGATTGTGTCCTTACCTAAACAGGATAATGTTGCTTTATGAAACAAGGGATATTGATTTTTTCCAAACAGAAAGACAAAAGAAATTTACATGCTAACTTTTCTCAGAGATTGACACCTTCAGTTTGTCATAACATGCTTCCCAAGTGTATGGCATTTGTAGTACCCGCAGAATGTGACTTTTATGGTTATTAGTCCCCATGGACACCGTCCGGGGGGACTTATAGGTTTGGTCATGTCCGTGCGTGTGTGCGTGCGTGCGTGCGTGTGTGCGTGCGTGCGTGCGTCCATCCGTCCGTTCACGCAGATATCTCAGAGATGCCTGAAGCGATTTCATTCAAACTTGATACAAGGATTACTTCATATGGCATACAGATGCACGTCGATTTGTTTTGTGATACGATCCAATATGGCCGCCAGGCGGCCATTTTATTACGATTTTTTCATGTACAGAGCCATAACTCAGGCATGTTCCAACCGATTTTATTCAAAGTTGGTACAAGGACATTGACCAATGTCATACAGATGCACGTCAATTTGTTTTGTGATACGATCCAATATGGCCGCCAGGCGGCCATTTTATTACGATTTTTTCATGTACAGAGCCATTACTCAGGCATGTTTCGACCGATTTCATTCAGAGTTGGTACAAGGACATTGACCAATGTCATAGATATGCACATCAATTTGTTTTGTGATACGATCCAATATGGCCGCCAGGCGGCCATTTTATTACGATTTTTTCATGTACAGAGCCATTACTCAGGCATGTTTTGACCGATTTTATTCAGAGTTGGTACAAGGACATTGACCAATGTCATAGATATGCACGTCAATTTGTTTTGTGATACGATCCAATATGGCCGCCAGGCGGCCATTTTATTACGATTTTTCATGTACAGAGCCATTACTCAGGCATGTTCCAACCGATTTTATTCAAAGTTGGTACAAGGACATTGACCAATGTCATAAGTATGCACGTCAATTTGTTTTGTGATACGATCCAATATGACCGCCAGGCGGCCGTTTTATTACGATTTTTTCATGTACAGAGCCATTACTCAGGCATGTTTCGACCGATTTTATTCAAAGTTGGTACAAGGACATTGACCAATGTCATAGATATGCACATCAATTGTTTTGTGATACGATCCAATATGGCCGCCAGGCGACCATTTTATTACGATTTTTTCATGTACAGAGCCATTACTCAGGCATGTTTTGACCAGATTTTATTCAGAGTTGGTACAAGGACATTGACCAATGTCATAGATATGCACATCAATTTGTTTTGTGATACGATCCAATATGGCCGCCAGGCGGCCATTTTATTACGATTTTTTCATGTACAGAGCCATTACTCAGGCATGTTTTGACCGATTTTATTCAGAGTTGGTACAAGGACATTGACCAATGTCATACAGATGCACGTCAATTTGTTTTGTGATACGATCCAATATGGCCGCCAGGCGGCCATTTTATTACGATTTTTTCATGTACAGAGCCATAACTCAGGCACGTTTCAACAGATTTTATTCAGAGTTGGTACAAGGACATTGACCAATGTCATAGATATGCATGTCAATTTGTTTTGTGATACGATCCAAAATGGCCGCTGTGCAGCCATTTTATTACGATTTTTTCATGTACAGAGCCATAACTCAGGCATATCTCAACCGATTTATTCAAAGTTGGTACAAGGACATTGACCTATGTCATACATATGCACATCAATCTGTTTTGTGATACGATCCAATATGGCCACCAGGCGGCCATTTTATTACGATTTTTTCATGTACAGAGCCATTTCTCAGGCATATCCGCATGTTTTGACCAATTTTATTCAAAGTTGGTACAAGGACATCGACCAATGTCATAGCTATGCACATCAATTTGTTTTGTGATGCGATCCAATATGGCCACTGTGCGACCATTTTGTTACGATTTTTTCATGTCCTGAACTACAACTCAGACATGTATCAAGCGAATTTATTCAAAAGTATTTTTATCACAGACCTAATGAAGAGGACTCTATCCTCTCTGAGGACCTGTAATCAAAGCACCCATTAACAAGTGGGGACTGTGTCATCAACGATGACTTGTTTAATGTAGATTTTGAATTTTTACCGAAATATCTAAGCATACTGTTACTAGATATTATTACTCAATTACTGAGCATGAACGTTATTGCCTGTATGTATTAAGAGCAGAAAATGTTATAAGAAAAGTAACCTTCATTTGTACAAATTAAACAGAATTGTAGGTAATTCATTGTACTATGCGCCGCAGAGACACATATTTTGACTCTAAAATTTTTTACAATGCTTTTCTTGTCTACCACTTGTGTGGGCTCATTTTGAAACTCTTGGAGTGAAGCCATTTGAGTTTCAGGTGTTGGTTAAGTAATTTTTTCCTCCAGTACCATAATTTCCACTGTGACGCCAATTTCCATTCTTGACTTTGAAAGAATTGTTGAAAGTTTACGTGAGGAAAGTTGAGCAAAAATTTGTTTTTCAGTTTCGAAGCACATACTGCTTAATGGTTGTAGTTTGACTGACCCTATTCCTAACATTACATACTGCTTTAGATTTAATTATGTGTGTTCAACTATTTAAAGTGCCCATAAAAGTCTTCTCAATGGTGTGACTGAGTAACACATCTGTTACATTTAAAAAAATAGTAGAGAAGCATGGTAATTTTACTTGCTGTCTGATGTCATTTGCAAATATTTGTAGAATTTATGGCATTATAATAATAAAAATTTTGAAGTCTCCGTTGTTATATGTTTGAAGTTTAAAAGTTTGATTGCAAACTTCTGTTCAAGTGTGCACTGTCAATAATAAAATGATTGTTCATTCACTTTGTCAATCCAAACTGCAGTGATTGTTAGAGTAGATAAAGGAGACATCTTCTGTCAACAAGCAGATGTCATTCATGATCTTGTCATACATGTTACATTTCACTGACTGCTAAGATAAAATAATTAAACATTGTAGGAACAGATCCCATCTTTTGACATTTTCATTGCTTCTGATGAGATTTTATGTCATTAATTTTAATTGACTGATGGTTGTGTGAGCAATTATCAAAAGTCTACTCAGATCAGTTTTTAGTTGAAAGGTATTGTATGTATACCAGACATATGGTGGGCTTAGTATTCCTATGTCATTTGTGGTTTTCTATGAGCAAATTACATCTATGACAAAAGAAATAGAAAATACTGTCAAAAGATATATTGCTGTAACAGTCTTGCCATGGTCTATAATTTGACTGTAGCAGGGTTCGCGCTAACGTTCGCCACAGTCGCAAATTGCGAATAAATGTCCGGTGTGGTGAAAAAAAATTGATACGCCTTCACCACGCGTGGCGAAAGCTCTTGACTTGGTGCTGTGTTGACCCTAGACCGTAGACGCCTTCGAAAGTCACGTCAGTCCTGGGATCCCAGACCGACGGTTTTCCCGAAGGACCAAGAATTTCGGCATGCGGGTGTTCATTGTGATCGATCCAAAATATGTACTGGATTATTTATGTAGCCTACTATTCTAACAACTAGTCGTTTTTACAAATAAGTCTACGTTATTTTCCGCAATCCAAATTTTCCAGCACAAACGCTGCAACCATGGTACGAAACATTTGACCATGTACGTTGCGTCAGGATGCAAGCATGAAGGGTAATTTGAGTTCAGGCCAGCCAGCATAGCACTATTAGCAGCCATCCAAACAGCGTGCACCATCGTTAATCACGCCGGTTCTGTCACTTTTAACGTATCAAAATAACCCTTAGATCGGTCAGACTATCGAAATATTCAGTCATTTAAATATCTAGCCTTTGAACAAATTAATTCGTTGCTTTGTCCTATGTCAACCGATGATCGACGGCAGAGTTCCTGACCATGCAACTGACAGACTAAAATGATGGAGTTGGACTTTGCCCAGAGCTTAAATGAGCATGCGTGAAAAAGTTTCAAGATCCCCAGTTTGTATACTCCGGTCCGTGTATGGTTTGGGTAGTTTCGAGATACCCAAACAATGCAAATGTGTTACGAATGCACGGTACGATGCGATGCGGCTTGCGGGCAGCTACGATTGTCAACTACAAATAGTTTATTGATTGTTCTCCTCTGGGAAAGAAACTAGGTTTAAAATAGCTTACGAAAAAAAAGGAAATAAGGAAACCACCAAGAAGAGAACAAAGACAGACGGAACCACGGTCTAGACCATGGTCGAACAAATTTCAGCAAGGTTTTTGTCTGTGCATGGAAGTATAAAATGTGTGCCTACAGATGAGTCGGTTGATCATAGATTTGTCATATTGACGAACTGCTCTTTTGATTTTTCACTGAGTTTGCGAATTTAATAAATTTTTAAAACTAAGCAATTTTTTAATACCAATACTTTTCTTTGATACTTTATGGACAATGCTTTGCATAGTCAGGCAATCACTGTAATTTTATCCAGATCACCAGATAACGGTATAAAGCAGTTTTTAAATCATGTAAAAAATAAAACAGAGGAACAATTATGGCCAATGATTAGACTTTGATGATTTTTTCATAACATATTGTGCAAGTTTTGTTCCAAGAACTCTATTTGTTGTTTGTGTCATAATAAAGGTTAAAAATAAACAGAAGTTTTTTTGTCCCTGTCTATACAGAGAGGGGTCAATTTATTCACCAGCATTCATGAAATATAGATCTGAACGAAGTTAAGACCAATTTTTGTTTAATAAATATTTTTTTAATTGAAGGACAGACAACTTTCACGAAGGACCTGGAGTTTCACGGTGCTCCTCGTCATTATTATCTGCAGCTATAAAATTGGCAGAAAATGTGCTCAGCAGTTTATCTGTCAAGGAATTAAAGTGTATGTACAACAGCCCTGGCCCAACATTTGGATAATAAAGTACAAACGTTATTGAAAATAGGGTTTGTGCAATTTGTATGTGAAATTGATTTGTTGGGTGTGGCTAATAAAAATTGCTTGTGGCTAAAAAATTTTTTATCATTTTAGCCACACTAACAGACTGTGGCTACAATGAAAAAGTTCCTAGCGCCAACACTGTGTAGTTAGTATTAGTAGAGACCATTTGAAATTGTATATTAAGTGAGTTATTTTATTGCCTTTGTTGTTAATGATAATTTCAGTGTTAGTAATGTTTGATTTACAGAATGGGAGAATGTTCTGACAGCTGCAAAGCTCGCCGTATGGATCTCACTGAGGAAATTATGTCTTTGAAAAAAGAACATAAAGAAAAAGACGAGGTCTTGAAAAAATTGGAGAAGGAAATAGAGGTAAATTGAAAATGATGGCCAACATAAATTTTCAATTCGTTTTCAAATTGATATATTGTTAATAACTGACAGTCATCCAAAATTTATCGATGTGTGGATGTTACAAAAAAACTGAGTTGATTGATATATGTAAATTTTTCCTGGGACTTTCACTTTAGTGTTTTTAGCATAGGAGTCATAAGATGCATCCATATAAAATATGACACTAAAGTCAATATGAAGACACTAAAACTATGAAATCCCTTCCATTGTACATATAATTGTCATTACTGTAATCATGGTTTGTTTTGTATCTTGAATTTGACAGCTTCTTCGTAAGAAAGAAGAAACTTTAAAAGAAACTGAGATTCTGATGTCACATCTGTCGGTAATGCAAGATAAAAATGCCCACCTTGAAAACAGTCTCAGTGCTGAGACTCGTCTCAAACTTGATTTGTTTTCTGCCCTTGGAGATGCCAAACGTCAACTGGAAATAGCACAAGGTATGTCACTCCTTATTTAACTTCTTCAATATTTATTGTAAACATCAGGATCCTCAATGATGAGATGATGCACAACATTTAGTTATGTAACAAATATGCATGTCAATTGGTGCAACATCCTATCGATTAATTACCAACTGACTCATTTAATAACCTTTTTGGACACCGTGTGCGAAGCACCAAAGGTGTCCTATGTCGCCACAATGTCTGTGTGTGTGTCCGTCTGTCCGTCCGTCCGTCTGTCCGTCCGTCCGTAGACAGATTTTGTTCCACTCATAACTTAAGAACCCTTAGGTCCAATGTCATGCAATTTGGTATTTGGTATTATCATGATGAGACTTAGATCTGATTAGATTTTGGTGGGTGTGGCTTATTAATTAATTGCTCATTTGCATATTTTATGACTTTTTTCGTTCACGCAGATATCTCAGAGACGCCTGGAGCGATTTCGTTCAAACTTGGTAAAGGATAGTACTCTACCTCATACAGATGCACGTTGATTTGTTTCACAATGCGATCAAATTTGGCCGTGTTAGAGGACTTTTTAATTTTCACCTCCATAGACTCCCATGTATAAGGCAGTCCATAGACTCCCATGTTTAAGGCAGTCCATAGACTCCCATGTATAAGGCAGTCCATAGACTCCCATGTATAAGGAAGTCCATAGACTCCCATGTATAAGGCAGTCCATAGACTCCCATGTATAAGGCAGTCCATAGACTCCCATGTATAAGGCAGTCCATAGACTCCCATGTATAAGGCAGTCCATAGACTCCCATGTATAAGGCAGTCCATAGACTCCCATGTATAAGGCCAAGAAAAATAAAATTTAGTTTCTCATCGTATTCATATTGCAAAAGGATGCAGTGACACGTTTTTAGTCCCCACAGATAAGTCCAGGGGGCTCATAGATTGGGTCATGTAAGTCCGTTAATAGTCCATCCATGTGAGTCCATCTGTTCACGCAGATATCTCAGACGCCTTGACAAAATGTCACGTGACCTTTGACCTCAAATATACATATTTGTCCATAACTCGGTAACCACAAGTGCTAAACCTTTCATATATGGTATGATGGGACACCCTATGATGCCACATATTGTACCTCATTAATTATGTGCATATCTAATTTTGAGCAAGCCAATAGAGCTAGAGGTCTGATTTTTGGTATATATGGATAACTTAGCAATACAATTTTTTTGACAAAATGTCATGTGACCTGGTTGACCTTTGACCTCAAATATACATATTTGTCCATAACTCAGTAACCACAAATGCTACACCCTTCATATTTGGTATGATGGGACACCTTATGACGCCACATATTGTTCCTCATTAATTATGCACATATCTAATTTTGAGCGAGCCAATAGAGCTAGAGGTCTGATTTTTGGTATATAGGGATAACTTAGCAATACAATTTTTTTGACAAAATGTCACGTGACCTCGGTGACCTTTGACCTCAAATATACATATTTGTCCATAACTCAGTAACCACAAGTGCTACACCCTTCATATTTGGTATGATGGGACACCTTATGACGCCACATATTGTACCTCATTAATTATGCACATATCTAATTTTGAGCGAGCCAATAGAGCTAGAGGTCTGATTTTTGGTATATGGGATAACTTAGCAATACAATTTTTTTGAAAAAATGTCACGTGACCTCATGACCTTTGACCTCAAATATACATATTTGTCCATAACTCGGAACCACAAGTGCTACACCCTTCATATTTGGTATGATGGGACACCTTATGACGCCACATATTGTACCTCATTAATTATGTGCATATCTAATTTTGAGCAAGCCAATAGAGGTAAATGTATGATTTTTAGTATATAGGGACAGACTATAGGATAGAATTTTTTGACAAAATGTCATGTGACCTCGATAACCTTTTACCTAAAATACACGATTATGTCAATAAATAAGTAACCACAAGTGCTATGTCCTTTATATTTAGTAGGATGGGAGACCTTATGACAACACATGCTTTACCTCGTTAATTATGCCCATATATAATTGTGGGCAAGCCAATAGAGCTAGAGGTCTGAATTTTGGCATATATGGATTAATTAGCAATACAATGGGTTTTTTTTTTCAAAATGTCACGTGACCTTGATGACCTTTGACCTTGAATATGCATATATATGCATAACTCAGTAACCACAAGTTCTTTACGCTTCAATTTTGATAGGATAGTAGACCTTAAGATGTCACATCTTGTACCTCATTTATTATGCACATATGTATTTCTTGGCAGGCCAATACAGCTAGAGGTCTGATCTTTTTTCCGATTTAGAACCATAACTTAGACATGCCTCTTGTTTCAAATGGGAACAATGACATAGACCTATGTGTCCATAGATCTGAACATATACACTCCAGTGATACTTCTTAATGACCTCATTTCCCTGCCCCATCAAGACTAATACTCCTATTACAAGTGGGGACTATGTCATTGTCAATGACTTGTTACTTCTAGAATTACAGAATATTATCTCACATAGTGAGTGTCTGAATATTATTCTGAATTGTATTCCAAAGCACATTCTGAAAGGACTCTTCTGGAATATACAGAATATTATCTCACATAGTGAGTGTCTGAATGTTATTCTGAATTGTATTCCTAAGCACATTCTGAAAGTAACTCTTCTGAAAATTTCACATTCTTTGCCACTGCACCATCTCTCTAATACATACTTATTACCCACGGTGTCCACTCAAGTCTCACTTTGATTGTAATTAGGATGGCGGCCCACATTGATTTTGTTTTCACCACCATGGAACTGATTCTCAGCCATTAAGCCCCATCTGTATTGCAGTATTTTTTATCACAGACCTAATTAATGAAGCAGACTCTATCCTCTCCGAGGACTTGTAATTAAAGTATCCATTAACAAGTGGGGACTGTGTTATCAATGATGACATGTTGTTTTTATAATTTTGGACTAAATGGACAGCACATTTCATTGGCTACAGTTTTCTATCAAAATTTTCACAAAAATCTGAAAAAAATTGACAGGAGTATACATGTAGTTTATAAAGGTGACTTTGGCACTCAAAGGGTTAACAATCTTTATCAGCAACTGAAACCAGGATACTGACACATCAGTTTAATTTCAATGTCAAGCTAATAAGTCTCATTTGATGACATGGCCTGTATACTTTCTGTACTTGTATCAGATCCATAGCTTGTTGAAAGAAGAACAATAAACTAAATATTCAGTGATAGAAATACTGCTGTTACCTCTAGAAGAGACATCATAATATGATGTCTTTTCTAGATTTTTTTATGCAGTTGGAAAAGAATGAAATGATTACTGTATCATGTGAGTTTGGTCTGTGATTGGAAATATACAAATAGTACAAGATGAAGGTATTGTCCTTAACAACATAGCAGTCTTTCATTTCTAATTTATTGTGTGTATTTTTCTTTTTGACAGGTCAACTGGAAAAGAAAGACATGGAGATCAATGAATTGAAATCTAAGATTGCTGAGGTGATGGCAGTAATGCCAAGCAGTAGCTATCCAAGTACAGTGACCTCAACTGTCAGTTCTGTCACACCACGCTATTCTGCTAGTTTCTGTAACCTTGAAAATGATACCCACCATGTTGGATCCTCCCTGGATCCCAATGCTTCTGTTTATCATCCTAAACAAAATTAAACATAAAATGTGTAAGTTGTTTTCTTGCCATTTTACCAGACAATATTGTTGAAGATATATGTAACAGTTCACTTGGATCATGTATAAGATAAAAGGGTATAGTTTATTAATCATGACAACATCCAAGTCTCTTAGCAGTGTTTCAAAATAATGTGTCAACCTTGCCAAAGTAGAAGCTGTAATACTAGACAGGTTTGGCTACATGTTTTACGTGAACGTGAATGCGTAGAATCCATTTTTGGCGTTGGCATACACGTTCGCGTGCAAAAATCTGTTTGGCTATGCGTTATGTCACCAGTTCGTGTGGCACGCGCAAGAAATTATTCAGCTTGGCTCGCGTCCCTGTAGTCTGTTTCCACATCACAGGGATAGCTCAATGGTTACCAGATATGCCGCGAATCAAAATTTCACATAAAAAATAACGAAAATACATGAATATCTTTGAGGATGTCACTATCATATATCCAACTAACAATGTGCATGAATGATTCACAGTTTATATCATGTTTTGATACCTAAAGATGAGAATAAATTTACACGTTTAGAAATTACGTGAAAACACCTGTCTCTCTGTAAATACGTGACGCCGGCTCTGTGTACCTGGAGAACGTACGCACAATTTGATGACATCATTGCAGAAATTCATGACGTTACGCGTTCACGTTCACGTAAAATGTGTAGCCAAACCTGTCCACTGTCCCAACCAACGACTTCAGTGGACAAAGTATACTGAAATGATGGTACTAATTCTGAGTTCAGTTGCACCATGCAACTGCATTAACCTGATACATTTGGCAATCAGCTGTTGATATAACATGATGTATGCGCTGTAATGGGAGTCCAACTGATACCTTGCAAGGCAGTGCTTCTTCGATGAAATTTACTGAGACTGTAACTCAGGTGATTTCATCAAAGTCTGAATGAAGTTGCCTGTTTGAAAAACAGTTACACAAGAACATGTCAGCTGAATAATTGCACCGCTGAC
The DNA here is from genome assembly GCF_041260155.1 of Ptychodera flava. Taxonomy (NCBI): domain Eukaryota; kingdom Metazoa; phylum Hemichordata; class Enteropneusta; family Ptychoderidae; genus Ptychodera; species Ptychodera flava. Next base: position 1,175,441 of record NC_091937.1, on the reverse strand, counting down.
ATTTTGAAAACTTACAGAGTCTCTCAAGTACAACTGATCAAAAAATGTCAGTAGGATTAAGCCGCTTCCAATTTTTTGTGTAATGTACAACATGACAGCCTGTGACAGAATTAGTTAACGCTTCAATGCTGTTTCCATGAACTGTTTATACCTTGCAATGCCTCTCATAAACCTTCAAAAATTTAACAGAACTGATAAGTTTAATAATGTAATTTTTAAGGCCATAACTGATCAAAAATTGACTTATTTTATGTTCAAGGATAGGTATTGATGACACAGATAACAGTATAACATCTGACAACTCTCAAGACTTTTAGGAGAACAAAACTTTGATGTGGACGACTGATTAAGACAACGGACATTCATACATACCTGACAAGATTTGGTAAACTGGTATTAGGACATCTGCTAAAATGGCAATATTTCAACTTTATGATAACTACCACATGGGATTAGACTATTACAATAAATTACTTTTTGATTTCTTTCCAATTTATTGGCTGAAAACACACATTGTCTTTTACAAAATCTCTGCACGATATATTCTTTTCAAATGTTTAGCATTAAGTAATATTTGTTTACCTTAGAACATGTGTGGTCAAGCCTTTTCAGTGTTACCATTGATATACCATCCAGTCCATTTCTAGCTTCTTGGTTTTGCTCCAATGCCTTCATACACTGAGAAAAATTCATATTGCTTTTGGATATTGTCTCCAAGCTAGTCACAAGAATATTGTTCAAGTTCTTCCATATCAAGTTCTTGTATTTGATATGGCAGCACAATTTCAAAGCCCAGTGTATTGTGTTAAACATTGCTTAGTGTTTCAGGGAAGAGACAACTGATACAGAGTAATGCAAAGCATAGTAATAGTAGATGTAAGGAAACGACATTGCCATACAAACTCTTACTCCCTGGACAATGATGACATTTGATGCATTGCTTTTGTTCAGTTCTGAAGATTTTAAAGGTTTGTGAACAGAGAGTGAGATGACAAGGCCCATTGTTAGAAGAGATTTTGTGTTGTTTACACTGATGAAATCCTTGGAAAACATTTGAGCAGCATGCCTTCAAAACCACTATAGTACTGCCATTGGTATGCCAGCATTCTCTGTAATACCCCGGTACATTAGGTGTTTTTCATTTACCGTCTAGTATGTTGATAGAGATGGATTTGAAGAAATTCCAAAAAATTTTATTTGACCAAGCAAAGAACCAAAGGCACTGTGACAGCATGTCATTGTGAAAGAAAGCTAATGAACCACGCTGTAAACAAGATGATTATACTGCAACTCTCACAGAACTGTTATCATAGATGCATTTGCCAGATTTTTATCACCAAAAACATATCAAAACATCATTTGCCCCAAGTTACAAGAATATTTGTAAGGATTGTTTATTTATCATGCAAGAACTGCCATTGCCTATTTATCATTTGGGATGCACAGCATGTAGTGCTTCCCCTCTTATGACGTGTGTTGGTTTTTTCATTTTCAGCCACAAAGCAGTACTCCTATTTATTTGTTTCAAAAGCTTAACATTCAACAAGGACAATGATTATGAACCGCAAGTATTGAGAGATTGACTCAAGAAATCAAGGTTTTGTTCAGATGTAATGACAATTAAAATTTTTCAGAATTGAAGTTTTGTCTTCAAGAAAGTATTGTAATATTTCTTGTTCAACTTGGGTATCTAACATCAGGATTTGTTAAGAGTCATTCAGTGAAATGAAAGTAAGAACAGTTTTTGAAAAATGAAAACTGTTTCTGGAAATGTGCAACTTGTATGAAAATTCATAGTCTCACAATAATGTATGCTTGTAATTGTTAAGGAAGTATACTCTTCTGTATACTGTGTTCATACGGATCTACCAAAGTGTTAACCAGCAGTGTGACATTTTTTGAATCTGAATACAGATATTTTCTTGTTTTGTCAATGAGCAGAACCAAGTAGCCAAGTAATGGGAACTTCTGTCTTGTCACAGTGATATACTTACACAATTGTTTATTCATTGGCAACTTTTCCTCCAAGTTAAGTATCAATAATGTTTAAGTGATGATGATGATGATGATGATGATTATGATGACGACTATGACTATGATGATGACGGTTATATTGAGCCCTATGGCTTTTCATAGCTGTGGAGACAACCACATTTTGACACTGCTGTCAGTCATATTGACAAGTTCACTTTCCATTCTCACAAGTGACACCATTAAAAATTCTAGTTGTTGCAAAAAAGTCCTGCTTTTATTTTCTGTCTTTCTGTATGAATGCTTGAGTTCTGAGTGATTTGTTTCTACAAGATCAGTTAGATTTTACATACACTGACTGTGTGCTATTGTGATTATGTGACATTTTTCAAGGTTGAAATTTGTTAAAATTAACATGATAATTTGACAATTATGCCAATGGAAAACTATGTAAAAACTCTTGTAAGACACAATCCCGGTACCTCCAGCTGCCAGGCCAGTATCGGCACTCCTTTTTAGCTCATATTTGGTATACTAATGTGAGGTTATCATATAAGCTGAAGTCAATGGCGTTTGTATGTGTGTGTGTGTGTGTATGTATGTACGTATAGTATGTCCGTCAGCATCAAAAACTCGCAAACTGCTGCACTTTTCAGCTCGGTATTTGGTGTGTTGATGCATCCTGGACTACAGATGGGATTTTGTTCAAATGAAGTCCGCATTGCCAAAATTATGCTTAAAAAATGTGAAAATGGTCAAGAATTAATAACTCAAGAACTGCTATTTCGATTGCTTTGAAAATTTGTGTGCAAGTACCTTAGGTGAACCTTATACAGTTTTATGAATATCGTGAAGATGTCTTTTAATGTTGTATTTTTGCTGAATTTTTTTGTGATTTTTCTCATTTTCAGTAAAAATTATTCTCTGAAATCGCTGGCCCGGCCCAATCACTCTCAAATTTGGGTTGGAAGTTTGCAAGGGTGTTCTCTTCTAATTTGTTGAAATTATGACAAAATTGTGAAAATTACAATTTGTGGGCAATTTTTGTCATTTTTGGTCAAAAAATCTTAAAAAGTATTTTCTTTTTAAAGCCCCTGGACACACAGCTTTTATATTTGGTACACAGATATCTAGAGATGACAACACTTAGATATGTGGAAATTGTCCTGAAATATACAAATTTGTATTTTTACGCTCCCATATATGCATATGTATATATGCAAATGGGAGGTATTCGTATAAGGTGGCAAAATGGCGTCTGTGTGTATGTATGTATGTATGTATGTCTGTTAGTCCGTCCACATCAAAAACTCCTAAACCGTAGCACCTACTGTCTTAGTATTTGGTGTACAGGTGCACCTAGGGGTGGAGATGTGAATTTGTTCAAATGAACTTGTCAGTGCCAAAAAATGCAAATGTGGGGGAAAAAAGGAAAAATCCTGCAAATGGCTAATACTCAGTAAGCATTGGTCAGATTTGGTTGAAACTTGGTATGCAGATTTCTTTAGGTATTCTACATTATGTGTGCAAAAATTGGGATGAAATTTGCATGTTTGTATTTTTAGGGTATTTTTTCCGTTTTTAGTCAAAAAATCTTGTTCTCTGAAATCGCTCGTCTGATTGCTATGAAACTTAATATTCATGTTCCTCAGAATGACCTCAGTCATGCTTGTACAAATTGTATTGATATTGTCATATTTGTAATTTTGGGGCAATTTTCCCAATTTTTGATAAAAAAATTTTTAATCCAAAAACTGCTGATTTGATAGCTTTGATACATGTTTTTGGTATACAGGTATCTCAGATTAATCTCAATATAATGTATTGAAAATATGTTGAAACTCGCAATTTTTTTTTATTTTTGGGGCAATTTTTGCCTTTTTTGGTCAAAATTTTTTTTCTCCTAAAACTTCTGATCTGGTAGCTTTGATATCTAGTGTACAGGTTCCTAGGGTTTATGTTAATTAGATATATTTAAAATTAGGATGAAATCTGCAATTTTGTATTTGGGGGGCAATTTTTCTCATTTTTGGGTCAAAAAATTTGTTTCTCAAAATTTACCAGTCTGATTGCTTTGATATTTAGTAAACCGGTCCTTAGGGTTTTTGTTAATAAGATATATTGAAATTAAGTTGAAATCCGGAATTTTGAATTTTTGGGACAACTTTGCGAAACTTTCAGTTTTACTGGGATATCTTTCATTTTGTATTTTTAAGATTTTTTTTTTGTAATTTTATATCTACTGGAACTAAGAGTATATAATGTGGCAATTTAGTAAGCATTTGATATGGTAAACTGTATTTGGTGTTGAAATGCGGTAAAAAAATCCTGGCAGATTTTGAAAAAATTCCAAACAAATGCCATAAAAAATTCAGCCAGAGAAGGTTTGACAAAAAGAAAAGGTGGGAGAGTGGGGAAAAAAGAATGTACAATGGATCGGATAAAAAAGATAATGTACCTCATCGATCTTCCAGACACCATCCCTTATCAAATGGTCCACCCTGATGTATTTTTGTGCACAATTAACCATGCAGTGTATTTTAGTTTAAGATGTCAAGTTAGGTAAGGATTTGAAAGGAATAGTCAAGTTCACCACAGTTTAACTTTATCTCTTGTGACATCATCCTTGCGTAATTGGTTAAGTTTGTAAGTTGTTCCAGATGTGGATGTACCAGCTGTTCTGGAAGAAAACAATGTTTACTTTTTCCTGTAGGGTTTCTGAGTTGATGATGAGTTGATTGTATGTTGAAATTTCTCCATGTATCTGGTGTATTAGCAAAGTGTAAACATTGGTTGCATGTTATGTATTTCAGTCTATGTCAAATATTGTAAATGAAAAATCAAGAACAGTTTACTGTGTGCTTGTAAAAGATAACATATTTGTCAATACATAAACTGCCTTGCAGATTGATTGTCTTAAATATTATCACAGAAGTAGAAAAGGAAAAGAAACTAATCAAATTGCTGTAACATATTCACTCTCAGTGCCTGTATAAGCCTATACTTAACTATTTTATCATTACATTCAGCTGTTTGTTATATCTTTATCACTCTCCATGGGCCAAGGCACACTTGGGGTCAATGTCATCACTCTGTGCCAGTCTGTGTATGTCAGTCTGTCTGTATATGTATGTCCATGTTTCATACAATTGTTGACTTGTTTTGATAACTATATGGGAGCGAACAGTGATATTGTCACAATTTTTAAGACAATTTTGTCATTTTTGGTTAAGAAAACTTGTTCTCAAAATTACTTGCCTGATAGCTTTGTAATTTTGTATAAAAGTCCCGAGTGATGTTATTAAATAAATTTTCTGCTCAAAGTGTTGGGAAACCCCGAATTTGTATATGTAACCCAGGTAGTTAACTGTCAGTCAACTAAACCTGGACCCAAGTTCATATTATCCAATCAACAACAAAGGAAAGAATGATTATCGTACAATTTGAGTTGCAGTTTATGCTGAGGTTTATTTCACTACACACTAATGATGATAAAAAGTCTACAATGATTAGCCGGCAATACTGTTTAAACAGACAGAAACTCTAGACACGCCCCTATCCAAGTTCGTATCGTTTACAGTGTTCACTCAATAGACACTCTCCAGAATTGTTCAGGGTTCAGCGTCCACGTCGATCCTGTTGCTACGTTTACGAATTCCGTGATGTAACGTCTTCCAGTTCGGGTGGGAAACTGATTCACACAAAACGTCCTCCAGACAGATCTCCTTTGGGATTAACTCATTAGCAGTCCAAACGTTTCCGTCAATGGGTTGGTATGTCGGGAAACTAGAAGTTCATAAGCCATGCAAAAAGAGAAGAGCACTTACAAGTTACATAAGCTCTTTGAGTCAGCAGATCGTGATATCAGCTGGATCTTAATCCATGGCATGGCAATGCCATTCTAGTCACTTTATGTCAAGGTGAACAAGTTCATTTTCTGTTGAACTATTGGTATTCAGGAATCAAAACAAAAAGTACAAAACTACTAAACAAATCAATCTATTACTGTGGAAGCTTGAGATTCAGAATGGCTCACAGTCCAATCGGGAAAGCACATGGCCTCTCCAATTTGCCTCACAATGGGTGTGGTCTCAAACTTCAAAAATACACCATGAAAACACGTTACAAATTCAGTATTGCAACAAATGTGAAAACCTACCTAGAAGTTCATAAGCCATGCAAAAAGACCAACCACGTCGTCTTGGTTACTGGCAAGAAGAACTAATTCCCTTAGACCGAGTCTCTGCCCGCACAAGCCACCACTCCACGCAGTATCTGTCTGCTCGCAGTGCATTGTGGGAGATAACGGCAATCAAGGAATTCCATCTGATTACTTAACTGTCAGATGGGATGGAAGATCAAATCACGTGACTTACTTCGTAACTGGGGTTACATATAGTTTAGGTAATTTTCTCAGTTTGTGACCTTAAATGACCTACACCAACCCAGGATATGTTGTGATACAGTTTCGAAGGCTGTGAACATAATTTTGTCATATTTGGTATCAATTTGTCGGAAAATTTGATCCAGAAAACAAAGCGGAGGTTAATTTTTTTATGGCAGACCAATTTTTGCAACTTTTCTATGTAAGACGCACAACAACTAATGAGAAATTTGGATCCAGGATAATTCCGGATGACCCCCCCCTCCCCCCCACATTGGAAGGTATTCCTCTATCTTTCATTTATTATGACATTCCTCTTAATGTTTGTAAGTTTATTCTGCGGCTATTTAGTATAATGTGAGAGTAGGTGAAAGATTAACAATTGTCTTGATGGGGATCAAGTAAAATCCTATGAAATGTTCTTTTTATCTGAAATTCAAAATCATTTTAAATATTTTGACATCATTTTCTGAGGATGACAATTGTGAACCTAAAGGTGTTGTAGGAAGAATTGGTGATTACAGATCTCCTTGTGAAGTGCTGCACTTCAAAGAGACAAGTAGAAGAAAGGGCATGTTGCGTTGCACATCGTACAGTGTTTTTTGCACATCATCACTTTTTTTCACAAAATGTCATTCAGTTTTCAGAAAGATTTATATATTGGGAGGCTGTACTTTTTAATCTTACAATCTGTTGTCAGGTAGGTTAAAAAGAAGTATTAATGTATACAAATCACATAATATCCAGGCTCATTTCTTCTCCCCCATTTTTAGCTCCAATTTGCCATACATATATGGCAATTAGGAGGTTATATGGTTGAAAAAAGTCTGTATGTGAGATGTCTGTGTATGTATGTATGTATGTATGTATGTATGTGGGATGTCTGTCCGTCCAACGCAAAAACTGATTTTTGTGTAGTGATGCCATATATGGTGTAGATGTGCCGTTGTTAAAATGAACTTTGTAGTCTCATAGATATGCAAATGAGGTAGAAAAAAAAGGCGAAAATGGTCAAAAATCAATAACTCAGGAACTACCCATCTGATCATTGTCATATTTGGGTTTTAGGTACCTTAGGCCCAACTCATTTAAACATATACATTTGATGTCAATATTTGATGCTTTCTATTTTTAATGAATTTTTTCTATCTTTTTTTGCCATTTTAGTAAAAAATTATTTCTCTGAAACCAATGGTCGGATCGCTTTAAAATTTGGCGTGCAGGTGCCTTGTGATAACTCAAAATAGAATTCATCAAAATTATGGCAAAATTTGTATTTTTGGGCAATTTTTACCATTTTTGGTTAAAATCTTCTTTGAAACTGTGTATGCCATTACTTTCTAATTGGGTGTGCAGGTTCCTATGATTGACCTGAAGATAACTCTGTGAACTCAAGGCGAAATTTGCAAATTTTGTGTACTTTTTGCCATGCTTTCAAATTTGGTACATTATAGGTGAAATGTAGTAGGTCATTCATTCAAAGTCAGGTACTGCCCGTGTGAATGAGCAGATTATGATTGTGCTGTTCCAGGCTGAGGTGCTATTTATAGGAATGATGCAATGTTAGACGGTAATTGATATTTAACTGAATTTGACTTACATTGTATGTAACTCTTGTACTGTATAAACCCTATCAATTCACAAGAAAAAAATAATTAATATGATTTTAAATAATTGAATTAATTAGGAAATCAACAAAGCCAAAATAATTTTAGTGTGGAATTATTAGAAAGTTCAACTTTTTTGACAGTTCATACTATCATAGTGAAATGCTTACCATCTTGGAGGATTAAAACATGTAAAGGCAACTTTCCTGAATCCCAACTTTGACATATTCTAAACCGTCATATATTGTGCTTTGTATGTTATCTAAAAGAAATTGCTCATAGTAGTTTGACATGATAGTTTGGTAAAATAAATAGAGATAGAGAAAGTTACAATTTCCATTTATGGTTGACTTGGTAAGGATAAAATAAAATTACTTTTTGAGTAAAAAAATAGAGTGGTCAATTAAAAGAGTGGTCAAAGTGATAGGGTTTTTATGGTAAAGCTGAGCTGTAAGATTCCTCATGTGCTATTTATAGCAATTATTCAATCTGTGTAAACAGTGCAATGAAAGTGTTACATGATTCCTTATAATGCTTTTGATGACCTTGAACTTCTTAAGTTGCAAACATTTGTCTCTTCTGTGTGCTTTCTCTGAGTACCTACAGGCTCAACTTATTCAACAGAACTTACTTGCAAATTTGAAAGTTAAAATGTGCTTGGTTAATAGGATGAAAATACTGATAACCAGCTGAAGATTCTTTATAACCTGACGGATATGCTGTTTTTTTAAACGTAAATCTTGATAAGCAAGTCTTGTTTACTTTAATTAGAATGTAATTAACTCTCCTTTATATTATTATAAGCAGTAGTATCAAGTTGAACAAGCTGATATTGACAAGTTTGTCGGCCGTTGGAGGTTAAAAGCTGTAAAAATAAATGTATGCATGTATGTATGTATGTATGTATGTATGTATGTATGTATGTATGTATGTATGTATGTATGTATGTATGTATGTATGTATGTATGTATGTATGTATGTATGTTAGTTAGTATGTGCAGATGTATGTCCGTCCACATTAAAAACTCCTAAATTGCAGCACCTACCATCTTAGTATTTGGTGGACAGGTGCACCCAGGGGTGGAGATGTGAATTGTTGAAATAAATATGTCAAAGTCAAAAATATGCAAATGAAGGGGAAAAAAAGGAAAAATCCTGCAAATTGCTAAAACTCTGTAACCACTGGCCAGATTTGGTTGAAACTTGGTATGCAGGCTCTTTATAGTGACTAACGTTACATTTCTTCAAATTGTGGTGAAATTTTGAAAGTTGTGTTTATGGGGCGATTTTCCTGTTTTTTGTCAAAAAATCTTCTTTTCTGAAAGCGCTCATCCCATTGCCTTGAAAACTTGTATGTATGATCCTAGGGTTGGTTCTTGTCAGATTTGTTCAAATTGTGGTGAAATTTTCATATTTGTATTTTTGGGGCAATTTTTCCCATTGTTTGTCAAAAAATCATTTTCTCCCAAAGTATTTGTTGGATTGCTGTAAAAAATGATAGTCTTGATCCTTAAGGGTTGTTTTCTGTCAGATATGTAAAAGTCATTATGAGATGGAGCATTTCATATCGCTGGGGTATAAGATTAATTTGGACTTGCAAAGGAATTTTCTTAGTAATCAACCTGTGAGAATGCAATGTCATGTGTGTAATACTTAGTATCTCTGTAAAATGAGAGCACAGTGTCATTGACACTATTTTTCAACATTTCAAAAGAATATGATCTGACTTCAAAAGTATATCGTAACTTCACTCTGGCAAGGTCAAATTGTGTGAACTTTTTACTTTTCATTCTTGAAATACTCAAGAAGAAATGGTTATATTTGGCAGTTAAGTTTTTAAGTTTGAAATGAGAGTCCTTTCAGTTTTACTCATAACCATTTAAATCAGTTTTCATAAAACTTGCCTTTTGAAAATCAGTTGTATCTTAGTGGGCAAAAAAGAGGACAGTGAATTGTGAAAATGAGAAACAGTCAAAAAAGTTGCTAGCAGGGGAAAATATTTGACAAAGATGTCTGAATTGCATGCAGGCTTCTATTTATCAAGATAAAGTTGATCTCAGCATCAGCTTTGCAGTTTTTGGTAAATTTGGAGTCACTTTTTACCTTGGTTGTCAGCGATGTGGAGTATATCAAATAGGCTGATTTTCCTCTGTTGTTAATTGTCATCCATCTTCCATCAACAATTGCCTTCTCCTCTGAAACTGCAAGTCCGATTGCTTTGAAATTTCATATGCAGTTCATTTTGGGTGACCTCACTTAAGTTTATTCAAATAGTGGTGAAATTTGCGTGTTTTTATTTTGGGGGCAAGTTTTGCTGCTTTTGGTAAAAAATCTTCTTCTCTGAAACCACACGTCCGATTGCATTGGAATTTGATATGCAGTTTACTTAGGGTTACTTCAGTTAGATTTGTTCAAATCGTGGTGAAATTTGTATGAAAGTCTGCTTCAAAACTACAGGTCAAATAGCTTTGATATTTGGTACATAGGTCACTAGGGATGATCTATTTCAAATAATTCAAATGGTGCAGAAATATGCAAATATTTATTTTTAAGGCAATTCTTGTCATTTTCGGTCAAAAAATTTGTTTAATGAAAACTGCTTGTCTGACAGTTTTGATATTTGATGTACAGGTTTATAGGGATGAGCAAAATGTGATATATTCAAATTCTGATGAAATCTACCATTTTGTATTTTGGGGTCAATTTTGGCCATTTTTGGTCAAAAATGTGTTTCTCAAAAAGTACTAGTCTGATAGCTTTGACATTTGGTATACAGGTTTCTACAGATGAACTAAATGATATATTGAAATCATGATGAAATCTGCAATTTTGTATTTTTTGGGCAATTTTTACCATTTTTGGTCAAAAATTTAATGTGTTTCTCCAAAACTACTTGTCTGATAGCTTTGGAATTTGGTATACAGGTTCCTACAGATGAAGTTAATGATATATATTGAAGTTATGATGAAATCTGCAATTTTGCATTTTGGGGGCAATTTTTGCCATTTTTGGTCAGAGAATTTGATTCTCAAAAAACTACTCTTCAGATAGCTTTTGTTGACAAGTTCTCTGGGATGATCTTATTGTGAAATATTAAAAATTATGATGAAATCTTCGATTGTGTGTTTTTGCAACTATTTTTTCCACTTTTTTCTCAGGCCACTGAAATCAGCTATCAAAGATTTCCACCTTCTTCATCAACACATGTCAAAAACAGTTATTCTTTATATAACAATGTGGTTGTGGCATGCTTGCGATCATGCCCTTGATTTTGGACAAGTCAACTTTAATGGCAATTTCAGCCATTAGGTCGCTCATATATATTTGTAGGGAGAGATAAATATTGGATAAGTTACATAGCATTTGGGGTTATGATGGATGGTGCACTGGTTTATTTCATGAAGAAAAGTGGTAGTGCATTGAAGTAAAAATACTAGTGTATTTGTATGCATGAGAGCCGTAAAAAGTAAGAGTTGAAGCCTGAGTGTGATAATGTATAGTGTCCCCCTTCCATAACTAAACAATGTGGTTGTGGCATGCCTGCGATCATGCCCTTGATTTTGGACAAGTCAACTTTAATGGCAATTTCAGTGTTGTTTTTTCTTACAGTAAATCATGTTTTCAGCCCTACACATAAAAACTCTAACGGTTGTTCTTTGAATGTTTACAATCTGTCAAGGGAATATAATTTTTGAGAACCATACTTTAGTCGAGTGGGGTGTAAATTATAAAGTGCTTGTGAAACAGGTGGAAATGTAAGGGGAAGTGGTACTGTAATTGTATACCAGACAAACTACTTGCTTTATCAATTATAGAGGGGTTATATAGAAAGACATCTACTGATTGAGGATCTGATAGGTCAAATTTAGCATTCGAAATCAGTCGGTACACGTTATTTAACTTATACAAAGATAAACCCTCAACATAAAGACAAATCTATTGCCAATTTGTCATCAGATAAGTTTTGTTTCCTTGCTCAATATTAACATTTGCATTCTTCTGGGATTTGTGATACTCTGTACTCCATGTGGCCGTTGATTAAATAATAATAATAATAATAATAAGGTATACAAAGTCATGAGGAAGCAAAGAAAGAATTCTTTTGGCACTACTTCAAAGCATTAATTTGCAATTGTGAAATAATTTCAGAAGGCATACATAGTCAAAAACAAAACAAAACTAAGTCAATTGATTTAATTAGTTGTTTGCATATTCTTTCATTCTGCCCTTTATATTGAAACTGAAAGAATTTTTAAAGAGCTTTAAAAATACAAACCCTGGTAAATTTTATGAAGTTTCCCCAGCAGCCATGTTACCGGGGCGACGCTCCCCTACAATATCAATGCAATCCTACAAGGGGAAAACAGAAATGTACTGGGGTTCCCACACCATTTACCAATCTTTAATACCGTATTAGGGATGGACCATTAGATCTTGGGAGGGGGGTGGTCACAATGAAATTGTGAAATTTTTTTTACTATTGTAAATTTCTAAAAAAAAAATTTTTCCAATTGAGATTAGCTGTGCAATTTTTTTTTTCAGAGTAAATTTTCAGATTTATAATTTTTTTTAGTTCGTCGCTGTCTGAGGATAAAGAGGGCAAAGATGTGGTGCGACAAGTGACTGCGGAAGCGGTCACGGGGGAGGTCAGGAGGGGGTGTGGCCCCTCCTGCCGTTGGAGCTTTTGAAAAATAGAGATTAAAATGGTGTTATTTGGTGGCACTTGGGGAGCATTTTTTTCAGATTACACATCTTCCTCTGAAACATGGTCTTCTTGCTCCTCAGTAGCTTCCTATAGTTTTTGAAATTGACTATTTGGGTTTCCTGGCTTCCCTTTCTACTGCATGGTGAAATGCCTACTTTCACCCCACAGGCGCTCCTTAGCTGGGTAGTCTGCTAAGTAGATCGATTTTCGGATCGATCTAAAGTAGATCGATTTTCGGATCGATCTATTGATCCCGTAGTCGATATGCCCGTCACTGCAATGAGGAGATGTTTAAATTTGTGATCCAACCTAAGGTAGTGTAGTTCTGAATGTTTTGTGTGAGCGCATGGCAGTTGAAAACCCGGATCGCATGTTTTTTGAGTGATTGTGTTGCACACCTTGTGAGTATTTAGGTTGCAGTGGCGGGCATATCGTTAGGTCGATCCGAAAATCAATCTACTTAGCAGACTACCCAGCTAAGGAACGCCTGTGTGTCACCCCAACAAACATCATGCATATCTCATGATTTACAATTGATTTTGACAAGCTGAGAAGCTGTTTGCAAAATATAGTGAAATTTGCATATTTGTGTTTTTAGAGCAATTGTTGCCCTTTTAGATCAAAACTGTGAAAAAAATGAACCTGATGTGGCCTGCATCTGTTTACCTTGATCTTAAAAGGCAAATATAACTTTCTGTCTTGACAACCATACTATACTTTCAATGTTTTACCTAGTGTACCTGCTTGGTTTGTACGCAGGAAACAAGTAGAAAACAGGCTCTATAATTTTATAATTTTCAAGTGATCAGAATACAAAAGTCCTGAAAAGATAAGATAATCACAACTTCCAGTATAAGGGATACAGTCACTCTAAATGTATAAATTAAAATTACAAATGTGCCAGGAGGGTGTACTAAAAATACAGAAAGTTACTTCCTGTCGGTAAAATCTAAAAAAAATTCAAGATTTTAAAGACTTTTGCAGATTTTTTTTTTACACATTTTTATTCTTATTTTTTTTATTTTGCAAACTAGTTTGAAGATTTTTTTTTCCTAACTTTCTGCTCTGAAATTTTCTTTTTTCTGTTTTTGACCACCCCCCTCCCAAGATCTAATGGTCCGTCCCTTAGCAAAAACACTGCACATATATGATAGGTAACTATACCATGGCAGATGACAATGATGTCCTAGGGGGTTGATAGACCCCCTACCTCCTATTTGTAATAGATATCCTAAACATTGCTATAGCTGAGAAATTACATGCATATTGTTTCATGTGGTGAAACTCACCTGTCCAGAAGAGAAAATTATGTAATTTTAAGATTTTAAACTCCCTTTATAGTCTCAACCTGGTGTATATAAGACAATATTACATCTTTATTTTCATTATTTTAAATTTCCAATGTTACGTAAACATTAAACCATTCACTACAGAGCTAACGAACTTGGATTTAATGTGTCAGTCATATGATTAGTGTCTTTGATGATACTTTTTAGCTCAAAGTTAGTAAATGTGTAAGTACCAAAGAGAGCTTAATAGTGAACCTGTCCTTGAGAGGGTCGAATTTTGCAAACTAAGTCTATATGGGGTCACATTTTTCATATGCCAATTTCAAAATGAATAAAATGTTTCAATTGTGTTGTTTGAAAAATTGCCCTCCGCAAATCTCCCCTTCATAATACACTGATAATATAACTTAAAGCTCATAAAGAAAGTCTATGTGTCAATGTCCTCAGCCAAACGACAAAGTAGACGAGTCATGGCATTTCGACACGTTATCGCATGACCTGCTAAAGTGGGAGTATTTTTTGCGCATCTTCCTTTCAATAAAACGATGGGAAATAAACATATTCGCTAGATTCAGGACCTGCACACTTTCCGCTCCGAGCTCCAAGCCGAGATCGTTATGTTGCACCATGGAGCTAACCTTTTTTAGCTCCATGGTCACCTCACTTTCGTCGATGCGTGGAGCTGGTAGGCTGAACGCGATTATTTGTGTTCTGTTTTCATGTGAGACGCGTGAGTGTGGTGAACGCTATACATGATACCACAGGCTACCCAGACAGTATTAATAAGCTTATTATTGAGTTTTTCTCACTGTTTTCTCTATCATTTTCTCTCCTTTTCTTCATCCTCTGACTGATCGGAGGAAATAAAATAAATGGTTATAGAACCTAACCTAGCCTCTGTGACTCTTTATTTATTTTACACCCCATTACAAGGACGCATATCTCTCATACACACATGTTGTAATTAATTAGTCAACACAACTAATTATGCTAATCCATGGACTTATCAGGGATTTTACGGGTTGGTCAACATCGCGAAAGATAGGAGAGGTTTTTCATTTACATCTCTATCTTTCCAATGTTGACCAACCCTTGATAAGTCCACGGATTAGCATAATTAGTTGTGTTGACTAATTAACTACAAGATGTGTATATGAGAGATAAACGTCCTTGTAATGGGTGTAAAATGAATAAAGAGTTAAAGGCTGGGTTAGATTAGGCCTGTATAACCGTTTATTTTATTTACTCCGATCAGTCAGAGGGACTGTTATGCCGTTCATACACAGGCCATTGAAACGCCTCTGAAACGGTTCTGGGCCAATACTGACACAGAAAGTTATGTGTGGACACTCCGAAGTGGTTCTGAAACGTTTCAGATTTGAGGGTATCTGCTAAAGTGCGGGCTGCGGGTTGCGGGTTGCGGGCTGCGGGTTGCGGGTTGCGGGCTGCGGGTTTTTAGAATTATGGCTAGATTTCTAATATATGTAATATGGCATTTAGTATATAAGAAATAAAACCTTTAGGAGGTGTCTATTATCAATAATCATGATCAGGTCTATCGTACAGTATCCCTTTTCCTGCCAAGTCCATATTTTCAACATCAGGTCAAGATGGTTAAAATTCATGAAACACAACATATTCCATATTGTGTATTTTAACATAATACTGTACATTTGAAGGCTGTTGAAAACATATATGCTGTAAAATTGATTTTTTGGACTAAAGATGCTATAACAGACCATACCAAGTAGGTGAAAATACGTCATGTTTCTGAAAAAAAATCAAATCTGCTAAACTAAAAGCGGCGATTCCGAGGACCAATTTATTTGTTCCGAGCTGCCTGGCCATCACAAATAATTTGGGATCTGAAATCACTTTTCTTTCTTGCCTTTCTTGTGAGTGAGAAATAATACCAGACTGACAAAAAAAATTCGCGCCTCGGAAATGTCGCCACTTATCGCGGAATGAAAATTGTTACATTTCTAGTATCAGGCCATAGGAAGTAAATTCTTTGTATGCATCTATTCACAATTCGGTTCTAGGGCAACACATACAGAAAATTAAACAATGCCTACTTAAATGCAATGTGTAAGGAAGGATTTGACTTCAAAAAGCGTAGAAGTGTTGTATATTTAAATGCCGTGTATTTTTCATGAAATCTTTAAAAAGAAAAAGACGTACGACAATGGACTTAGCTTACTTTGCCGTTTCGGTTCAACCGAGGTCACGACCACAGAGAACGACATTCCGCTAACATTTTACGCGAGAATTTCAGCGGGAAAAACACGTCGGTGCGTTGACTTATTTTCAGGAATCGATCTAATAGGAATATTTTTGGATGAGTTTGTGTTCTGCAGCTCTCAATAATTGTGTATCTCCTAATATCATGAACATATTCTATGACTTGCACCTGCAGCATGATAGTCGCTCCATATGCATTTGATCCAGCGTGACTATGAAAAGTTTCCTAGGACTATTATCGTGTTCACCACAATAAAATAATTTTAAACGGCATTGAAAACGATTCTGAAAATTGTGCTTTTATCGGCGGTTGAACTAATCTGAAGTGTGAGAAGGGCATGGCATTCTATGAAAAAGTAACAAATTATTAGGCGTGTCGAGTTTCAACGAACCGAAGTTCATCTCCCAGTTCATCTGTGCTGTCAACGATCCGAAACTTACTTTTAAACTATCCGTCCTAATCATTACATAAAAAGTTAATATAGCGAGTTGTTGTGAAATCTGTCTTGTGTTCATATTATTACTCATCCGTGTTCAGTCATATCATTTCGAAAGCTTCGATCGGCAGTGCGCTGTGCAACGGCGAATGTTGGATGGGAAATGGACTATTCTGACGTTGGTGGTGCTTTACCAGATGTAGCTAAAATTAAAGCTGCAAGCAGCGTTGGCGGGGCCCAAGCGGTTAACATGGTTGAAATATCCTGCACTAATGATATTATATGCAACATTTGAGCTTCAAATAGTAGGATTTTGAACATCATCTAATAGTTACTTTACGTTTCACTTGAAATTTAATATTTTACGGAAAATCCAATATGGCGGCCAAACCACGTGACCGATCAAAACGCATTTCGCAAACTTAAAATCACATCACACTTAAGATGGTATATGAAAATTTCTGTCAAATCAGTGTTTGTTTGGGAGAAGAAGATTTTTAAAGATTAAATCACGATTTTCGAAAAATCCAATATGGCAGCCAAACCACGTGACCGATCCAAACGCCTTTTGCAAACTTGAAAGAGATCACACTTAAGATGTTACATGTCAAATTTCAGTTGAATCGGTGTGTTGGTTGTGGAGAAGAAAATTTTTAAATATTAATTCATGATTTTCGTAAAATCCAATATGGCGGCCAAACCACATGACTGATCAAAACGCCTTTCGCAAATTTGAAAGCGATCGCACTTAAGATGTTACATGTCAAATTTCAGTTGAATCGGTGTGTTGGTTCTGGAGAAGAAGATTTTTAAAGATTAAATCACGATTTTCGCAAAAATCCAATATGGCGGCCAGACCACATGACCGATCAAAACGCCTTTCGCAAACTTGAAAGAGATCACACTTAAGATGTTACATGTCAAATTTCAGTCGAATCGGTGTGTTGGTTCTGGAGAAGAAGATTTTTAAAGATTATATTACGATTTTCGCAAAAATCCAATATGGCGGCCAGACCACGTGACCGATCAAAACGCCTTTCGCAAACTTGAAAGAGATCACACTTAAGATGTAACATGTGAAATTTCAGTCGTATCGGTGTGTTAGTTCTGGAGAAGAAGATTTTTAAAGATTAAATCACGATTTTCGCAAAAATCCAATATAGCGGCCAGACCACGTGACCAATCAAAACGCCTTTCGCAAACTTGAAAGAGATCACACTTAAGATGTTACATGTCAAATTTCAGTCGAATCAGTGTGTTGGTTCTGGAGAAGAAGATTTTTGAAGATTAAATCACGATTTTCTCAAATCCAATATGGCGGCCAAACCACGTGACTGATCAAAACGCCTTTCGCAAACTTGAAAGAGATAACACTTAAGATGTTACATGTGAAATTTCAGTCGAATCGGTGTTTGGTTCTGGAGAAGAAGATTTTTAAAGATTAAATGGGTATTTTTCAAAAATCCAATATGGCGGCCAAGGTCACGTGACCGCATGCGATTTTATTGGCAAATTCTGAAGACCTTAGGCCATGCTTGCTATACAAAAAATTTCAAATCGACTAGACCCCTGGGTCTTCTGGAGAAGCCATTTTTAGGTTTTTGGAAAATCCAATATGGCCGCCAGGTCACGTGACCAATCGAAAATTGTATACCCAGGTGCACGAGATCTTATAGGTACCTATTAGCCCTGCAAGTTTCAGAAGTTTGCGGTAAGCGGTGTTTGAGTTCTAGGTCGCCAAAAAAAGAGCGGAAGAACGAAAAGAAGAAGAATATTGAACTCCTATAAAACCAATAGGGCCCAGCCGGTAGGCTTGGGCCCCTAATAACGGCATTATTCAAGAAGTTCACGGCTTTTATTCCATAAACAAATACATCTAGATACTATTTTAGCATTTATTCTATCTACTAGCGAAAATGATACAAAAATCACACATTTTTTCATGCCCGCAACCCGCAGCCCGCAGCCCGCAACCCGCAGCCCGCAGCCCGCAACCCGCAAAATAGCGCATCCGAGATTTGAGACGGTTTAGTCGGCCCGACCAGAGCCGTTGTAGGGATTAACTCTATCCGCAAATCGCTGTGTGGACAGACTGAGCCGTTTCAGAAGCGTTTCAAACGCCCTCACGCGACAGGTCTTTGTAACATAAAACAAACAACAACCAACATACAATATTCATTTTCGCCATGGCTGCCGAACACAGTACTACATCTCGCGGTATACTGGTCCGACGAAGAGATAAGCTTGCTACCAAAAACCCTATCAATTCGACCAGAAAAAAATAATTACGATTTGAAAAACGTCGAATTAATAGGAAATTAAAACTGCCGAAATAATTTAGTGGTCGAATTTAATTTGGAACGACGAGGATGAAATTTAAGCGAGACATGTTTGCTATGTGAAGACTGCTTCAAAGCATGGACTGTGAAATTTTGTGAGGTCGACATATTAGGTAACAAAAAAACCTCAAACGCACGTTGGTGTCACATCAAAATCAAAGTGGCCGCGATTACAGACAGAGCGATCTGTGACACTGCCATCGGCCGCTCGACGGACGACACGTAAGTTGACATCGTGTGCCAGCCCTTGGAAATATATTGTAACTCCTTGACAGGCAGATTAGATAGTCTTATGGCGTTTGATGCATTGAAAGTTTGTAAAAATAATAAAAAATGACATCACCGATCATAAGAAACGTGGTGTCGAAGATAATAGTTTTTAAGAGAAGACTATGACGACCATATTTCTGTAAGTATTATCTAACTTTAGAAAACCAACATCTGAAGATTTACTTCAACCAACACTTTTGGATTTGTTCTACTCTTTATTATAAGATTAGTCGAATTTCTGGAAAGTTGGTGTACATTTTCGATGTCTGTGTATCGTCTACACCGAAGTCATATCCGAAAGAGTATAATCAGCGTAAACCTCTCTCTCTCTCTCTCTCTCTCTCCTCTCTCTCTCTCTCTCCGGCATTTCAATGTTTTATATTGTCGACATTTACATATCAGTCTGAAGTTCCAGGTCACTGCTCAATGCAAGTAGTTGATGTCAATTTTTCCGTATCGGGCATGGTCTCTATCGTCACTCTAATCGTTAGTGTTTTCCTGTTGTATTCGACATCAGACTCAAAACACAACGTGAACAACGCTGATATTATATTGCATCTTTCGTATCGAAAACCGGTAAAGTTTGTAACTGGTGACATGTCACGGCCTGGAGAAAGTTCATCATTATCGATCGAATGTCCGTGGCGCTTTTGCTTCCAAATAGACATATTGAAATGCACAGGGAACTTCGCGGTATCGCAATTATATGAATTTTACCGTGAAGAAAGTCTGTGACTTTAAACTGGCCGTACAACCAACAATAAACATGGCGGAGCAATGATACTGACTTGAGAGACTTCGAATTTTTTATTGCGACCTCGACCGCTGGTGAGAGCGAGTCGTCTAATTTTTTCCCACTAGCTATTTGGCTTTGAATTTTCAATTGCCATCATGTGCTAAGTTAAATTTAAAAACAAGGCGGGCGTTCTCTGTAAATCAATAAGCCTTTTGAATATGAAAAAATCGGACATTTGAACCTCAACACGCAGCTTCAGTTGTTCTCCGAATCAGGACAGGGACATCGGCCCGGGACATCGGTGAGGCCGGATTTCACGTAGTAGCTATGGAAACCGACGGCTCGTTCGTTGTAAGAAACCATGCGATGTGCGCTCCCTTGGGCCGTGGAATTTCGCCGTATCGCCTCTACAGACTACACCGAGTATTACCTAACCATGCTACTAAACAATCACACGATAGTTCAGTAACATATATCTTCATTAATCTACCGATCGTCGACCGTCGAACACTTCGAAAACAATGGTCACGGTCACGGATTCAAGGAGTTCACAAGAAGAAACTAATAAAAAATCGAAGTCTCTTAAGTCAGTATCATTGCTCCGCCATGTTTATTGTTGGTTGTACGGCCAGTTTAAAGTCACAGACTTTCTTCACGGTAATAATAAGTGGCGCGCAGAATTATTTTACTGGTTTTGAGAACTTCTAAAATCATAACTTGTAATCTGCATATCTTCGCACATCGAACCGATATCGTATACCTATCACCGTCGAAGTTTATGTCTTTCACTGTAGAGTTCTTTTCATCCAAAACACATATCCAGAAGAGTCCCACAGAGCGGTCAAATGAAAGGATATGTGCTCCAAACGAATGAAATTGCACGAAAGAATGAAAATCAACAGCACATCCTGGACGTGATTTAAAACAACAGTGCTTGTGGATAGGACTATTCTATCTGAGCAAAAAGTGCCGTTTTTCTCGCAATTTTAGCAACTGTAACGACCCTTTATTCTTTAATACCTTTCCATAATTGAATTAAACTAGGTTTAGGGCTTATACACACAGTGTACACTGATGTACAGAACTTTAAAAAGTATTCTGCTGGGAACGAGCAGGGGTTTACACTCTAATGGGCGCAGTAAAACAATGGTCACGTCCATAGGTTCAAGGACGTTCACGGGGAGACACGATGGCAAATAGTGCAGTGTCGTAAAATTGCTTAGACTAGTTTTAAGAACGGTACAATATCTGGTCATCGGTGTACCGCTACCTGTGAATCGAAACGACAAGTGTAGACCTATAGCTTCGAAATTTTATGGGAGAGACACCACGACTGAGACCGACAGTAGCACAACAAACTATTCCCAATTGTGCGTCCGTGTTTAATACAGACATCTCTGTAGGTGATTCTGGTTTCTCAATCGAATCAAAAGTCCGACATTGACAAAATTGACATAAAATACGTCCGAAAAGTTATGTTTTATTCGACTAACTGATTCATCTCCTTTGATATCCCCTAAGCTACATGTAAACAGTCCGGAAAGACTGACATCGATGTCTCCCGGACCCCATTTCTTCACCGTTTTGCAAAATATCTCATCAACCGGGCGCATGGGCAACGTCTTTGTACGTTGGTCAAAACTTATGACAGTATAGGTCAGGATGTAACATCGGTAAAAGTAATATTGAATATGGAAGACGAAAATGCTTTCATCGATTGACAAAAATGAGAAGGAACGAGTCAGTAAATATCGAACCATAAAGGGGAGATCGAGACTGCCATCCCCCATGATTAATCAACTGGGAACAAAATATATATATTTCGATCAACAGACTTACACAACCAGAGACAGCATTTTATTCAGCTTTAAAATAAGTCACCGCCTTTCCTATAATAACACCCCGTTTGTGTTTCGATCTACTCTGTTCTATCCCCAATCGGTATGGCCGTCCGGGTTTCGCCTGCCGTACTGACTGATACATGGTTATTTCTTCACATATTTTTTCATCGTTTGGCATAAAATACAGCATCTCTTTTGGTGCACAAGGCAAATCAACGTTTAGAAGGAAAGTCAACGAGGTTAGGATATTATATACCGTAGGTGAAATTAGAATGGAATATTGAAGATGAAAAGACTTTAATCGGTCGACAAAAAATGCCATAAACCACAGGCGACCCAATAGGTTCTGAGTTTTTCACACTGTTTTCTCTATCATTTTCTCTTCTTTCTTCATGCTCTGAATGATCGGAATAAATAAAATAAATGGTTTATATAACCTAACCTAGCCTCTGTGACTCTTTATTTATTTTACACTCCATTACAAGGACGTATATCTCTCATACACACATGCTGTAGTTAATTAGTCAACACAACTAATTATGTTAATCCGTGGACTTATCAGGGATTTTACGGTTGGTCAACATCGCGAAAGATAGGAATGGTTACTAAAACGGGAAGGTAAGAAGCTCTCCTGAAATGTGTCCAGAAATTACCAAATTGCGGCCAGTCATGACCATTTATCCAAAATCTACTGCAGCCAATGTATTTCGATGGCCGAGGAGAGCCAGCTACTCTTATTTCAAACGTTTAAATGGTCGCGAACAGTGCAAACCCTGCCAGTGCCTTGTCTGCAGTTCATGGCATGAGGACGTCCGTAAAGCAGGAAGTCGGAAGTTGAAACCTTTGACCTTTACGTTGTTTATATGTGGGCAAACTTGTAAACATATTTCCCAGGGACAAGTCTGATTTTGACTAGGGTCAAAGTTCGTGTGGTTAAGCGTGGTTCTCTCAATCGGGTGGTGTTGCTAAGGTTTTGTCTGCCCGCCGTCCGTGGGTGTACGGACGGTGGTCTGCCTTTCAGTTTAGCTGTGCGTTCTCGATAATTTTGCTGTATTTTTTCTCACAAACATTGGAAATTCGTTTAAGTTTTAAGAAACATTAATTTTTATATGAGGAATATTCTAGCTTGTATCCTCGAATTAAATCAGCCGATTTTCTTTGATACAGTTTTTTATATGGTTTGGAGAACTCTTTGGGGCGGCGTCAGATAACAAGTGGAATGAGACAACAACATTTCGTTCATGTAAGGAAATCATATAGCAAGTACTTCTTGCGCTGGTGCAACTCTACGAAATATTATGATATCAAAGATGTTTTCCATGATAGTTTACAAGGTTTCTTGTCTAAATTCGCGGAAATCATCAAGAATAATCTAAAAAATACTACACGTAATTATGACTACATTTTGTATGTGTAGAGGTGTTGTTTGCCGTTCCGAACGTATATGTTCTACACGTACGCGACGTATGGTTATCACTGATCAGCTGATGATGGAACGTAATTACGTGTAACTAAACTTCTCCATAACGATATGTTACCGGCAGACATGGAGATAATAGCGAGTGAATAGAAATGACGGTGACTGGTTAAAAAATTCACAGTGCTGGTAAAAATTCTCACAGGCTTCTTAACGTAGTGACCGACATCATCGGTGATGTCAGTTTGTGTTTCGATGTTGCTTGGTCACCGCTGACGTGACTTTAGTGACGGGCTGCTCTGAGCCTCGTCAATCGCTTGTACGCCAGAAAAAGAACGGTCTGCGAGTAGTCATGTCGGAAAAACCTGAAAAACTGCGATAGTTTGGTGATTTTTGAGGGATTTCTGGTAGTGGTAGGCCCCTAATAACCATGTTGTCGATGAGTGTTGGCAATTTGGTTGAAAAATTTTCGAAATATCGACAAACAAAGTTGCGACAAGCGTGCTGTCGGGCAGAACATGGACGTTCCCATGGCTGTGGTGGTGACGTTTAAGTCAAAACCAGCCGTAAAAGGCAGAAATCCCGTCCGAAAACACCACAGCTATGGACCCAAAGCT
The DNA here is from genome assembly GCF_041260155.1 of Ptychodera flava. NCBI lineage: Eukaryota > Metazoa > Hemichordata > Enteropneusta > Ptychoderidae > Ptychodera > Ptychodera flava. Next base: position 1,151,587 of record NC_091937.1, on the reverse strand, counting down.
AGCCTAACAGTACAAACGAAGTTTTATAGCCCGTGCGCCGCTTCTTTCGGGAATTTTGCTAACAGCATAAGGCACGATTGAAAATCGATGAATTCCTTAGACTGACCATGGAGCTAGAAACTAGCTCCATGTAGCGACCAACTCTCTTTTATTATGCGAAAAAAAACCGGCGACTCTTTGACGCCGTACAGTCATTCTAGTCATGAGCTTGGTTGCTACCGTATACCAGAAAACAACCGACTTTGACGTCAAAGGCCTGTTGCTGGTACGTACTTTGAGACAGAAAATAACGATATGTTAGCGGTAGACATGGAGTTAATAGCGAGTGCAGAGAAATGAAGGTGACTGGTTTAAAAATTCACAGTGCTGGCCAAAATTCTCCAGTGTGTGCTCCTGCTAATGTGTCACCATTGTGCCTTGAATCACGACGCGGTTTGTAAATTATACTCGGTATATACACTCGCAGAAAACGACGACGTGAAGCGTACATCTATATAATTTTGTTGAAAAACTCATGAAACGGCAACTCAGGCGATCTTTTTCTGCTTGGTCGGTCGATACTTTCTGGGTGGCATTTGTTACATGGAGCAGGACCATGTCTGCTTAGTTATGTTAGAATTTGGCGCTTGGCAACGAAAAGCATGCGCGTTTCCAGCGTTCCTTTCGATCTAACTTCCCGTTTATTTTTTAATAATGAGCAGTGTTTGTTTGCGCATATCATGAATATATAAGCGTCCACTAGGTTTACGGACGTCCTCGGGACATGTTTCCCTAGATCTTCATACCTTCTCCTTTTTCATTAACATCACTATCTTTCCGATGTTGACCAACCTCTGATAAGTCCACGGATTAGCATAATTAGTTGTGTTGACTAATTAATTACAGCATGTGTGTATGAGAGATATACGTCCTTGTAATGGAGTGTAAAATAAATAAAGAGTCACAGAGGCTAGGTTAGGTTATATAAACCATTTATTTATTTATTCCGATCATTCAGAGCATGAAGAAAGAAGAGAAAATGATAGAGAAAACAGTGTGAAAAACTCAGAACCTATTGGGTCGCCTGTGATGATACAAGCGAGTTTCTCCCGGAATCCGACAGAAACTAACTCACTACTGCGCAGACTCAAAGGTAACGCGTTCAATTAATCGCGAAAACCTGGCATAGGCTGCCAAAGTCCAAATAGTTTTGTATGAAAATAGAGACACACAAGAGAAACTATTACAAAAGATTTTTTTTTAGAAATTCACCAACTTGAGCTTAGGAGAGAACCATTTGATTGGGGGGGGGGGGTAATGGAGGAAGTGGGTATGGGAGCAATTTTTTTTTCCTGTCAGAGTGACAACAATTTTTTTTTCTACTGTCATACTTGCATCATTTTTTTTTTCAAATGGAGTAGCAGTGCAATTTTTTTTTCTTTGGTCATCAAGTTTGTAATGCGTTGTATATAAGGGAGTCGTCATTATTTACGGCCTGAAACTCTGAAATTTCGAGTGCCCCCCTCACCAACCATGATGAATTTGAGTAACCTCCCTCTCTAACTCTGAAATTTTGACTGATCCTCCCACTTAGAAAAGTTAAATACCAATACATGTAATTGTAAAATTTACAAAAAACAGTAACAGTAAAGACCTTTCAAATCCTGATGTACCCTGCTAGACTATCATCAGTTATCTCATGATGGTTCAAAAAAGGTGAACCCATCAAAATGAAATTCAAAGTCACAATAAAATAAAGATATAAATGCTCACACAGTATCTAACCATATAGTATATTGTTCAATTTGGATGGGTATCATGACAGGGTTTTCACTAGGATATCTGACCGGGCAGAATTCGAAAGTACAGGGGGAGAACACGCGAGAGGCTTAGGGGGAAAGTGTCACAGGGGCTTTCCCTTATTTTGCATGGAAATTTTTAAGATATTGATGTGTGTAATGGTGCAGTCTGGTGCAATCTGAGAGTTTTTTTTTAATTTTTTATACAAAGTGAAATTGTTAGAATACCCCGAAGGGGGAACCCCCCTCTCGTATTGGAAATGTTGAGAAATTTATGTGTTTAATGGTGCAATCTGAGAGGAGTTTCAGTTTATTTTGCACTCGGTAAAACTGTTTGAAAATGACATTGAACTTGATATATTTTACATTTTTTGCATGATCAGTGTTTGAGTCGCAATATTCAACAACCAAACAATGACAATACAATTTGTGAAAAACAGTTCTGTTTGCCAGAGACTGAAGACAAATGAATATACAGGAACGGAGAATCTGTGATTATTTTGTGGCTTATTTTAAAATTAATGACTCGTTTGTTAATTTTCACACTAACAGCCAAAACACAACTCAGACACTAAACACACCAAAGCACATACAAGACGAGATGGCTGATGTGTGAAGCCACTTTCCCTGTATCACATAACATATTTATATTGAGAGAATAATATATTGGTTTTAACACTAGTTTATTGACTCCTGTCTTGTGTTTTAAATTTTCACAATTTACGGAAGTATATAGTCCCCTTTAGATAGTGCCTATGCCATTGAGATATTGCAACAGAAATCCAGAAATATGATTTCTTGGGTCAGAAAAGGGAAGGAAAACATTGAGTGTACTGAAGTGTAAAGTAGACCTATGTAGTGCTGGGGAAAAAAACCATAAGAATTGCTTCTTGTAAAAACATTTGCGCCGCCTATGGCGGCGCACCGGCAAAGAATACATGAGAATAAGGTTTCCGAATTTTGCTAATTTCTGGTGCATTGTGACAATTTTTTTTTTCACTTCTGTCTGTTATGACAATTTTTTTTCTCAGGCCATGACAGAATAATTTTTTTTTCTGTCTCACCTGGTGACAATTTTTTTACCTCAAAATCCTCCATACCCCCCTCCAGAAATCAAATGGTTCTCCCCTAAGTATACTGCTTGGCCTCTGTTGCACAGCGCAGCCAGCGGCGGAATGTGTAGAAGTGCTCTTTCAAGCTTCAGATCAGTCTAAACCAGAGAGCTCGCTATCGGCAACGGACCCCCAGCTCCGTCGGTTGCACGCTTACGCCGTTCTGGCCAGCTAACAACTCGCCGTAACAGATCCATAGCCGACAAGATCATGTTCGTCAAATAACTGAGTCGAAATATTGTCTACACCGACGAATAACTGCTCGGTAAGTGTAACCTTCGATTTTATTATAAACCCTGCAAAAAGATCTAAATTTCATGTACACGCGTAGACAAGTAATGAGTATGGTGGAAGCGCTAAGCATTAACTATTAAGTACACTTGTACAAACCGTTCGACATGTTCACTACACTTGTGTACACTATTGTAACGTGGTTACCAAGCCTCTCAAAGGGGTTCTTTGACTGGGCGTAGGTATTATTTTTGCAGTCGTCGGGACGCAAGACAGGTTAAATTTAAATACGTGTATGCCATAAGCTGATAAGGATTGTGTTATTATTATCCTCTCAGCTTACTCGTTCACGCCATGGATCTCGTTCACGAATCCACGTTTCACTTTCTGTTTGCTGCGGTTCCGTAGCCCCCAAACTTTCCCTGGCATGATGGGCAAAATCGCCGGGAAAAGTTTTGTTGTACACGGTTTAATGTGTACACCGGGTTCAGTGTACGTTTTGCCTGGACATCTCGAGCCCAGAGTTCTGTGCAAGATTACATACGAATTACGAGTTCGGAAACGGGAACGCCGTTCTGCTATCGTTTAATTAATATGGCTTGCTGCAGTACATGCCGTTGCTCGAGATTTTGCCGGAGTATGATTTTGCCGTTCGACCCAATACACAGGCAAAACCTCGAGCTACAGCACTGCAGCTACGTTATGGCAAGGTATTGTAATCGGCAAAATGTACATGACGTGTGCTTGTGGTCAAGAAAATAGGCGGTTGCCAGAGTAACAGACTCATGTTAAATTTGTGGACGGGAATTACTGGGGAAGTGGCTTTTGTTTTTGGCCATTTTCTGTGTTGGCAATGTTTGTGATAATTTGACTTTAATTGCAAGCAAAATCTGTACGTGAATAAATACTTACAGAGCATTTAGATTTAACTCCATGATGACAACTATAACTACATGTACTGAAGGGTAATACTAGCGTTGATCGTGATTTCAGGTTTGTGACTAATTAAAGCTGCACGCCCGTGACTTTGGACAAATCTGCCTGAAATTCGGACAAATTTTGTCGTATACGCAGCTCTTGTTCAATCAATAAATCTTTTATTACTCAACACACAGTGACAGAGTGTGAAGTACGGTACATTTCAGATGAAAGAACAACATGTTCAAAACCGAACACCATCAAATGGATATTAAAATCCAAGTAAATTGAATAGGGCTGTTCACAGTTTACGTCACTGTTCTCTCATTAATATGCAAAAATAAATATTTGTCCGCGTTTTTATATTACGCTTTTGAAAATTACGCATGCAAAAACAACGAAAACACATCTTAGTGGGCGACTGCTAGTGTAACAATGAAAACTAAAAGGCATATTCACGACTCAAGAGTACAAGCTGCAAAAACGGCCATGTATGCAACATTGATAAAATTTGTCCGCATTTCAAGCTGCGTGTCCGATGTCGCGCGCGTACAGCTATATTTAGTAACAAACCTGTACCCGTGAAGAGGGCTATTGTCTTTAAGGTGACTTTGGTTAGATTTGTTCAGTTGATTTGTGGTGAAATATTTTGCTTTTTTGGTTAAAAAAATCATCTTCTCTGAAAGTGTTGAACCCATTGCTTGAAACTTGGTATGCATGATCCTCGGGTCGGCCTATGTCAGATTTGTTCTTATCGGGGTGAAATTTTCATATTTGTATTTTTGGGACAATTTTTCACATTTTTGGTCAAAAAACAATTTTCTCCTAAAGATCTTGTTGGATTGCTGTGAAACTAAAATGCTTGATTATACTGGTCGACTTCTTGTTCAAATTGTGATGAAATTTTCATATTTGTATTTTTGGGACAAGTTTTCACTTGTAGGTCAAGTTATCATTTTCTCTGAGTTAACTTCTCTGATTGCTTTGAAACTTGGTATGCATGTACCCAGGGGTAACCTTAGTTAGTGTCTTGAAATTATGGTGAAATTTTTATATTCGTATTTTGGGGGCAATTATTCCCATTTGTGGTCAAAAATTCATTTTCTCTGAAATTGTGTGTCCGGTTGTATTGAAACTTGGTATGCATACATGTTTCCAGAGGTAAATTTGATTTTGTTCAAATTATGACAAAACATGCAATATTATATTTTTGTGACAATTTTTTCTCGATTTTTGGTCCAAAAGAGCCAAATATCTCATTCTTGAATTGAAAAAAAATTGAGAATCGTTGCACATTACATTGTTGTATTCTGCTGGTGTGTAAGTGCATGCTAAATTGTTAATAGGAATTTGTTTCAATGAAATTATTGTCGGCAAAAAGTATGCTAATTACAAAATTATGAACAGCAAAAGAGTAAACTTTGTGAAAATATCAGTTATTGTGACTCAGAATTTTACATATTGGTGATATTTTTACAAAAACACAACCAAAGACCTCCAAGCCAGTAATAAATTGTTTTCTTAAAATTACTGCTTGATGAATTACCAAATATTGTTTACATTAATTCCATGTAAGAGGACATCTTTACTTTGATATGGTAGATTGTATCACTAGTTTTGATATACCAGGCTGCATGGTGTTGTATATGTGTGTCCATTGCCAACCTCTTTCGCCTTGGTATTTGATGGACTGTGAATCAAAATGTGTTCAAATGCACTTGACATTATGATTATTTCAAGTTAAGGCTCATAGAAGCTATTGAATGTGGTATGTACACTTACTCTGGCCTGCCACATCAAACCAAATATGGACCAAGTGTTATTGGTGCTACATACTAACTACATCAGTAAAGTATAAACTAAATGGCACATTGAGTAACTGTCAATGCTAATTTTATGCATTATTTTCATGATTTTATTTACAAACTAAAGTTGGTTTGCGCAAATGTGCTAACTGAAGGACATGGATGGAAGTATCACTGCTTACTGATTTGGACCATGCCTACGTGTTTTAACAGGTTAAACGGGTGCCGCACTCATAAAGTTGGGCCCCACAGAAAAGTACAAAAAATGCAGTATTTCCTGCACATACACATCCTGATCATAATGGAAACAAGCATGATGCCATTTACTTTCATGCACAGCACATGATGGCCAACATTTTGTTATTGTAATCTTTATTTTCTTTGTCACATGATTAGCGTTTGAAAATGGCGGGAAGTGTAAAATGATGTTAAAACGTTTGAATGTACATGCCACTTTCTGCACTTATGACAGTGTTATACACTTATTTAGTCTTTATGGGTCTTATTCAAAGAGAACTCTTAGAAAACAGGGGATATTTTGAGATCAGTTTATTACACATTTGCAGCTATTGGGGCTTTAATGAATGTTTTTTAGCTCATATTTGGTATGTATATAAATACCAAAAAGAGCTTATATGATGAGTCGGTGGCATCTGTATGTCTGTGTGTATGTATGTATGTATGTTTAGTGAAATATAGAATACATGTAATTCTTAAGGTCTTTCTAAAAAAAAGGGTATATTAATGTTCTGTTTTCAGAGTGGATACAATATACAGTGCATGTTGGCAAGAGTTGACAAGATACCATGGTATGATTCAATGCCTTTGATATCCTGCAATGACAAAAGACAGTAAATGGAAGAAGAAACTGAAAGCACATAGAACCACAACTCGTGCTGAGGCACTTAGCATGGTAAGAGCCATTTGTTTTTAACTCCCCAGTCAGAATCAAGGAGCTAATATAATACATGTACAGGTAGCTTGATTCCATGATCTGTTGTCTGACATAATGCGTCAACTTTTCTCTTCTTCTTGGAAAGTGCTGCTCAGAAACTTTCATATTTGTTTCACAAGTCACTCACAGGATGACTGGGCTTGAATGAGGACATTGGCATATACAAATACTTGGAGCAAATTTTCTCCTCTTTGATCAAAAATCTACTTGTCTGACTCTGGCAGCTTTCACATTTGGTGTGAAGCTTCTCAGAAATACTCTTCTTGAAGTTTATATCAAAAGTAAATAAATTTGCATATTTCTGATTTTTTTTTCAAAACTCTACAAAGCCAGGACAGAAAAAGATGTTTTGAGGCAACCCAAATGAATTTGCATATACAACTTTCAATATCATTTGAAAAAATGAATGAGATCATACTGAAAAACTGTAAATGTATATACATACCAAAAAGAGCTTGCTGTGCTCTCGTAACGTTCGTAAATTACAAACAAAAATGAAAATTTACGAAAAAAAATAAATGCCCGATCGGCCGTTTACGAACAATTTTGTTATTTTTGAAGCCTGACTTTCGGTTAAGATTATGAATTCCGGGGAAATACTATCATACCTCGTCTATGAACGAATACTATCTTCATTTTAAAGAGCGGTAGGATATATCGCGTCTCGACTTCCGCAATATCAAGCAAAGTTCACGGTACGCTATGTCGCCCTAATATTTGTGTGCATCACACCCCGAATGTGCTGCTTCAGAGATGTCTTTCATCATGTATCCCAACTTATTTACACCAAGAGGTGATTTACTGACCCACACTTTATCTGTGTAAACTATCAAAATTCGGTCTTCGGTCTTTGAAACAAAGTGGACTGTTTCGGTTTGTCTCGAGGGTCTATGGTTTAGATAGGTACGTTCAAATGCACCAACCGGGCAATTTTCAAAAATACTGGTTTAGGGGCCCGTTTTGCCACCGCTATCAGTGCTAAAACAGTATTTTAGCATCGGTGGAATGAGCTCTCGTTTAATCAGAATGGTGCATGGTAGCATGATATAATATAATTCACCTTTGATTACAATTTGTTTTCAGTGATTGAAAATCAGACTTCACCTGTAGTTCTTTTACCGGGTACATGATGCAGTGTGCGCCAGGGTATACAAAGCGTGCGTCACTCATAGAACTTTAGTCATATGGTAATGCAGGGCGTGTTACTCATAGAACACTATGACAGGTAACACCCTGATGTACATTTTGATGAGACATTTTTGGCTTTGCAAATTTGTGTCATTCTTGTATAACAAACCGTTGTACAACACAAAATCAGTATGCTTTTGTTGTTTTTAGTGTGTACACGATGTTTGATACAGTCACAGTGATGCATTGTGGGATAACCAGGAAAAGGTTTATTGCAAAAATGGTCAATACTGGCTGACACTAATATTGCCCTAACCTTCAAAAGTTTTGATTGATATCATGTATACTGTAAGTTCGCATGCTATCAGTGTTTACTTGTTTGTACATTGTAAGATGTGAATTTTTTCTTTTCTTAAACAGTCAGTTATAAATGAGAGGTTGTTGACAGCTGCTAGTGAAGGCAAAATCAATGAAGTTACAAGACTTATCAAGAGTGGAAGATGTGCTATTAATTATGTCAGTGACCATGTAAGATATTTATCCTTGAAAACTTTCTACTATTACTTGTGAAATCTTCAACTCTGTTACCATACTCAAATGATATTTTAAAATCAACAAATCACAATCCCTGCAAACAAACATTTTGTATATGTTACATAGATTTCTGAAAGGCATAGCTACAAACCATTAGAATTATTCTTGGTAACTTTTTTCAAGTAAGAAACAATTTCTCTTCATATTTTTATCCATCTGACAGGAATTTGCTCACATGCATCTATTATGAGTTAGATATACTACTTTCAACCTGCAATAGATGTAATAATAAGTATATTCTAATGAAATCTGCCATGTTCATCTTGTTATCTATCAAAATATAATCAGTCTTTTTTCAGTTAGATGGTATTGTCAACCATCATGTAGAATTATATCATGTGAACAACATAAAATTCTTCCCATATGATACAATTAAAAACTAAAGTAATATCAAATCTGTTCACTGTGGAAAGCAAGGATTTGGAATTTTTAGATTTGTCCTCATCAATGGAGAATTTTACTGCTGATCATTATAAAACCTATAGTCTAGAATCTATCAGTGTTTTTGTACTCAAAACTGAATATGAAAATGCGTAGACCATACTAACTTTCATACAATATTAACTCACAAATCGGTACTTGCGATATTTACTGTTTATTTATTTCTTCCTAATATCAGGGATTGTTGACGCCATTACATAAGGCAGCCTCAAATGGCCATACAACTATAGTGAAAGTACTCCTTGATTGTGGTGCTAATCCAAATCTCAAAGACAAGGTAAGATGAATGTGGCAAAATCAACTTTTTTGAAGTTTAACAACTTTTGCCTTCATTTTATTTTTCGTTTAAGAGAAAAGACCTCAGTACTTCTTACCCTAAATGGAAGATGCTACCTCTTTAGCAGATCCTACATGAATCTTATCAAAGAAAGCAAAGAAAATGCTGTTAAAAAGTAACACTTGTAAGTGACACACTTGCTATACATTGATAGCTGATGCTCTAAGGATAACATTTTGGCCTATTGAGTTGCTGCAATCGTAATCTCACAGTGCTTGTTAGTGTGTCACCGCACATCATAGGGATGTAGAAAATTTTGGTTACAAGTGGCAAAAATAAAAGTGCAGGTGGTTACAAGTAGTGTATGTGCACATAAAGTTTGTGCAAAATGTCCTGATTTTTCACTAAAACTAAATTTTCATAGCCAGCAAATTTTAGCTGACAGCCGGTTGTTTTTGCTAGGTGCCGGCTATTTTCTACATCCCTGCATCACAACACCAGCTTCAGTACTTTTTACTTCGATCAAAAGTTGCAATTAATTGCAAAAGTTATAAAGTTACTATTAAAGGTAACTTAAGGTTAAAAAATAAATTGCATCAATATGTTTTTGTTTTTGATGAACTATAACAACCTTCATGACTTGTGTTTAGGACCACCACCCACACTGGTTTAAGTCAAATGGCTGTTTTGTGAGCCCAAGGCTGACTGTCTGGCATTTGTAATCAGTTTGTAGTTTGCAGTCATTTTCCAACGGTAAAAGATCAAGATGGGTCAACTGATGCCTTATAAATATGAAATATATTTAAGTCACTCTATCACATTAAATTGGATCAGTGGTTGTGGGTACATGTATCTCTAAGCTATAGATTATTGATTTGTTCTTGTTATAAATATTTGAGAGTGTTTACCCTTGACAACAATGGAACAAAGGCTTTGTTCAGTATCGGTGTTCAGTGTAGTATAGTATTGTAAATGTCAGACAATTTATTGAGTTTAGTTAAATGCTTTGTTGTCAACATTGTTTATGAGACAAACTTTGTGCCACCATTTCATCATTTAGCCAGGCATGACCTGATAAACACACTTAAACAAATACAAGTTCAGTTTATAATCTACTATCAGAGGAAAACTGAAAATGTTTTGATCGTTCCTCATTACTTTTCATGACAATTTGTAGGATTCAAACTCAGTGTCATTTAAACTGATCTTATGTGCAACTTGTAGGATACTGTTGGAAACCAGTGGCTTAAAGATGAAACTTACATTGTTGAATTTGATGGACTGAAATCTAGATATTTCTTTTTATGAGTCTTCTAGCTTCCAGTTGCCATGGCAATAGAAGTTATCCGATGTTGGTCTAATTATAGAATGCATGTCATTCTGTCCATCCACTCAGTTTTCTCAGAGACCACACCACTTACCAGTTTGAAATTTGTTATGTAATTAATTTGGGTCAAGGATAGAATTTCTGAGACTTGAATGTCGTGGCTCCATAAATATTCAAATGAGCTCAATAAATGCAAAATTGATAAATAATGTTAAATGCCAAATCTGGCAAACATAGACCATTGAAATATTTCAAAAATATTCCTAACAGGTAGCAGATCTAAGTTTGTTCAAGCCAAGTATATCACAGGACTTATATGCAAATGAGAAAAAATGCAAATATTGGTTTATAATATAGATATTGGTCAAAGATCTTAAACTTTAAAACTACTAGAAACTAGAAATTGTTTTTTGAGAAAATCTTTAAAATTTATGCCAAATTCCATGACCTGCAACTTCTTGATAAGATGGAACCTTTGATGACCAACACCCCAGTTTTATATGACGCCTACACTAAAAGAAACTTTGAGTGAGTGAAAAATGAAAAATGCCTCACTCTATTGGTGTATTTAATTAAGTGTTTATATTTTTCATCGCAAAGTCTGCTGTATTTTAGGGTTAGGTTGTAGGAACATTACTCAGTACATGTACATGTAAGTCAACGTAGGACACTTACTTAAAGTAAGTAAATAACAACAACAACTTGCTCTGAGACTTTGAACTTTTATGGAAACTGAGCTTCCGGTTTCAATGCAGACATTGCTATGTTCAAACCTAGTTGATCACACGACAAATATACAAATTAGCAAAAACTCTCCTATAAAATTGTAAAAAATTCTCGATCGAGAAAGTACTACTTTCCCTGTGACTTTAACATTTGCTTAACATATTGGTAACAACATTAAGCTAAAAGTTTGGTTCAAACCAAAGTTGTTAGAGTGACTTATTTATATACATGTGGAAAATGGTCTTGCTACATGTACTTTATTGTATGTGCACCATAAATACCGGTATACTTGTATGATATAATATACAATAAAACAGCATGTCTAGCATCATCCACTCCACATCCCTTCTAATATTAGACTTTAAGTAAGAGATCTTAGACAATATTATCCAATAATGCCTAAAGTTCCAATGTTGCGGTATCCTCAAATTTTAACCCAAATTTTACTAAGTAACGGTAGTAGAACAAGGTCATCCACATCTATCTGTAGTCCATAGAATTATATTCTATGCTTACCAGTGTGAGCAATAAAGTAATTATCTGTGGAAGGCAGAGAACTTTCTCATCCATGCAGACCTCTTCCTAATTTTAAGAAACGGCATTACCATTTTTTAAGTTTGAGAAATGTATGTTACCATACCAGTGCATAGGAAAAGCCACATTTGTAATGTTATAACATGGTCTTTGAGATATTCGAGAATAAGATATTTGTAGTACTTTTGTCTTTCAAAAAAACTGTAACTCATTTAGTAACTTCAAAAAATATTTTCGTTTAGCCATGAATTCTTCACCGTGCAGGACTTAACCAAGTTAAACATTCAACAAAATATACTAAAATTAAAATGTTTTAAAATGCTAAAATTTCTTAATTGTTTTTGATCATAAATTCCTGACAGAAAGAAGGAAGAAAAGAATCAGTTTTGTCCAAGCTAAACAATCTATATGCATGCACATTCATTACACCATTGCTGACCACTGAAATCATGCCAAATCTCATTCTTTGTTAGAGTACAGACACTGTTTTGTGCTCTATTCAGTTTATCAGCAAGTCTGATAATTTCTAGTCTCAACATTTCACCTCAGCTAACTTACAGTATTGCACTTTTCCCAGCAATTAGAGTCCACAAAGACAGGTTTATAAGGTCAGACTTTTGCAAACCATGTATTTCAGTTCATGAACTCTCCATGAGTTCAATGGAGAGTTCATGCTGAGTGTTTTTATACTGTACTGCAGTTGTGAAGGGTAACACAAATCTGTTTAGTTTGTACAAAGATAGTAACCTGGCTGTGGTATGTGATTTGATTGTGTTGTTGTCTGTGAAGCAGTACTTATTGTTGATCTTACCATTTACATGCTGTATCACAACTGTTGTTACTATGGTTACAGTGGAATAAGTTACTGGACAGAATATAAGATCAGTCAAGCGGTATGAAATCTCAGAGTAGCATAGCAGGAACATTCATGAAAGAGTTGAACACTGTGCCATTATACACATTTACCTGGTGTAGTAGTAGGAAGATTCTAAAATCAAGCGATATTGTTGTCACGTTTCTGGAGGATTATATTTTGTTTTGTTTGTCAGAACAAAGTGGTTGGTGTCACAGTCACTGACAGAGACATTCCTCAACATTATACCCATTTTTCCACCATGCTTTCATCCATCCCCCATTGTCATCAATGATGATTGTTGACCGCTTAACAGGGAATTGGGGTGTGTTTGTTATAATTGTAATCCAACAATACATGTGTTAAACTTGGCTGATTGACAAAAGTGAACATAATGGCCGATTTAGCAAAGGTAAAAGCCTGCACGTAAAAGAGATTCCTTGACAGTGCAGTGAAAAACACAGCCCATAAAAATGGTGGATCAAGCATTGAAAACAAATGTTCCACTTACAATTTGTCATTTGTTACCAAGTTTGGATAGGTATTGTGCACACACATTCTAAGGTCACACATAGTTGAATTGCCAAGCGTTGCCACCGTGGTGTTGCAATGTTGACATAGCAAAAGACGGGTTGTGAAGTAAATAGTTTCTGATTGAATGACATCTCACTCAACTATGAACAAACTGTTATAGAGGTGTGAATTTGAATCCATACATGTATTCAATAACACTGTAAGTCGGTACATTTTTGTGACAAATTTTCTTTTACTGATGTTACTAATTTAATGTCAGGCAACTTTGACATTCTATCCTATGTTAAAGGTGCAAGATTTTACATATTAATTCTCAATGTTGTCTTATTTAATTGACACGTATGATCTAGACTTTATTTGTGATGAGTTGTTTTTTGCTCACATTTGGTATACCAATGTGAGGTTATCGTATGAGCTGAAGTCGGTGGTGTCTGTATATATGTAAGTGTTTTCTCTGCATGTTCACTGAAGTGGGCAATTTCTGTCCCATTCATCAAAATTAGGGGGCAAACTTGATATTTGAGGGGCAGTATTTTTTAATGCTTACTAATGACATTAAACAACATACCCTATCAAAACATGAACATAAAATGGCACTAATATCCATGGACATTTTCGATGCGTCCACCCCACGTTATGCACGTCACCAAAATTGAATGACAGATTGAATGAATGATATTTTGTCTTTTCCGGGGGAATATTCTGAATAGAAATAACAGCAAATTCACAGTTCACTACACTCTGCGTTTGAGTCACCATCATATGGGCGTATTTGCTTGCTGTGTTTTGTGCGCGATTTTCGCGCAGTCAGTAACTTTTAAAGGGCAGAAAATGGCTCGAAATGCGCAATTTGCGCAATCGCGCAGTCGAGAGAAAACCCTGATTATGTGTGTATGTACATGTATATATGTAGCAGTATGTATGTATGTATGCATGTGTGTACGTATAGTATGTCTGTCAACATCAAAAACACTCAAACCGCTGCTCGTTTTAGCTTGGTATTTGGAGTGTGGATGCATCTTTGGCAAAACATGGGATTTTGTTCAAATGAAGTTTGCATTGCCAAAATTATGCACATGAGTTTAAAAAATGTGAAAATGGTCAAGAATTAATAACTCAAGAACCGCTCTTTTGATAGCTTTGAAAATTTGTGTGCAAGTACCATAGGTGAACCTTATACAGTTTTATGAATATCGTGAAGATATCTTGAATTTTGTATTTTTGCTGAATTTTTTGGTTATTTTTCTCATTTTAATTAAAAATTCTTCTTCTCTGAAACTGTTGTCCCAATTGCTGTCAAATTTAGGTTGGATGTTTGCAAGGGTGTTAGTTATCCTTCTAATTTGTTAAAATTACAACAAAATTGTAAAATTACTGTTTTGGGGCAATTTTTGTCATTATGGCCAAAAAATCTAAAAAAAATATTTTCTTTTTAAAGCCGTTGGACAGACAGCTTTTACATTTGGTATTCAAATGTCCGGGGATGACAATAAGATATGTGGAAGTTGTCCTGAAATATACAAATTTGTTTTTTAAGACAATTTTGTCATTTCTGTTCAAGAAAACTTGTTCTGAAAATTACTTGTCTGATAGCTTTGTAATTTGGTATAAAAGTTCCAAGGGATGTTATGAGATAAATTTTCTGCTCAAAGTGTTGGGAAACCCCCAAATTTGTATAATATTTTAGGTAATTTTCTCAGTTTTTGACCTTGAATGACCTACACCAACCCAGGATATGTTATGAGACAGTTTTTGAAGGCTGTGAACATAATTTTGCCATATTTGGTATCAATTTGTCGTAAAACTTGATCCAGAAAACATAGTGGAGGTTAATTTTTTTATGGCAGACCAATTTTTGCAACTTTTCCATGTAAGACACACAAGAACTGATGAGAAATTTGGATCTAGGATAATTCTAGATGTGATAATCACCCCTCACTGTGGAAAGCATTTCACTACATGTATCTGTAACTAACTTAAGTGCTGTTTACATTCAAATGATAGCATTCATAGCATTAATTAAAAAATCCCCAAGATTTTAAATACATTTCCTGCCATCTGGCCATCGGTGTCCCCCGAGCCTCTCCAGTCGACTTTTTTCGGCTTTCCGAAGTTTGCCCGACACCGTATCTAATAACGGGAAGTAAGGTATTTCACACCTCCGTAAGCTCCCCACGGGGGGTAACTTCTAGGGTTTCTGCTTACCTGATCAGGACAGTGTCCTCCATCACGATGGGAAGATGTTGTTCTTTTGGTGGCTGTGACAGCGGCAAGAACGTGAACGGCTCAACTGTAAACTTTTTCAAGTTCCCGCCAACTGTTGAGTGTTTGAACCATAATGTGCTCGTCTCTTCTGGTTCGTACGATTGGCCAAGGTCCCTCGACTGAGCCTGCCTCGCTACTCGCTACACAGAAGGTTGGGACCGCAGTGCAAATCAACTGCATGAACTCCAACACTGAATGTTGTGACTGCCATTAAAATGCACTAGTCTACAATACGGAACGTCACGACCGCAATGCAAATCGACAGTAACTTAAAACGTAAATGGGACCGTGATTAAAATGTACTACAACACGGAAGGTTGGGACCGCGATGCAAATCAGCTGCATGAACAGCAACACTGAACGTTGAGACTACCCTTAAAACAAACAACAACACGGAACGTAGAGATCGCGATACAAATCATGGAGGTAGAGTCCTCCATGATACAAATCGACAGCAACACGGAACGCCAACGCATCGTTAGGACGGTGATTAAAATGAAGAACAAGGGGGCCGGGGAATACCGGACCACGAGGACAGCGATGCAAATCGACCGCAACATGGAATGTTTAAGACCATGATTACAATGCACAACACAGAACATCTAGACCGCAATGTAAATCAACTGCAACACCGAACCTTGAGGCCTCGATTAAAATGCGTATGTCTGCTATGTATAGCAAAAGTTCAATTCTCGCGAGCCAGCGTTCCTATGCCTGCTGTACACTAGACAAAATGACGTCAAATTTATCGCGAGGGCTCGATTACGTGTATCTAAGTTTCAATTCTCGCGAGAGCCATTTATGCATAATGTACACTAGACTAAATGACATCCAATCTCTCGCGAGACTTGGCTCGATTGCAAATGGGTACGACGGAAAGAACGCAATAAATACGGAAGTAGATACAGTTTTTGCGAATCGCCGAGAGAGAAGCGCAGATCAACAAAAGACTAAAAAAACCCACGTTTTTTTTCTTTATTTTGCCATATTTTTTAAACAAAAATCAGTTTTGCCACTGTGGCGAATTAGGATCGATTTTTTTTCACCACTTCGGATTTTGATTCGCATTGGCGAATGTGGCGAATGGGCAGCGCGAACACTGGCTGTTTTGTTAGCGGATACCGGGCAGAGATAAGGCGGCGCGGGACCGCTATTCGATGTAAATGAACACAACTATGACATCACAGTTGGCCAATCATGATCCCCGCTGTGGGCGTGACCTGAGTGTCGCAAAATGACCTGATGAAAGCCACGCATAGAAACATAAAAAAAATTAACACTTGCGCCTACTTTTAGGTTGCAATTCTGTTGCAAGTGTAATAGTATTGCCCCCTGGAAGATATTCAGTCACAAGAACGGGACCATTTCACCAAACCTTTAAGTAAACATGGTCAATACCAAGGGGTGGAACATTTGATATTCAGGAGGGGGTAGGGTCTAGAAGATTGATGAGGTAGCATTACTTTTTTACCAGATCCTTTGTACATTTTTCCCCACTCTTTATTTTTCCCCACTCTCCCACCTTTTCTTTTTGTCAAGCCTTCTTTGGCTGATTTTTTTGTTGACATTTGCTTATGTATTTAGGATCTGCTTCTCCCATTGCTAAAGAAGTTGATATGCGTGTTCCTGTAGATGACCTCCAGTACCTATGTTGCACAACGTATTTGCTTTTGTCATTCTTGTTTTTTAGCTCCCATAGCCATATGTATATATGGCAATGGAAGCTATTCTTATAGGCTAGGGAAATGTCTGTATGTATGTTTGTCTGTATGTCTGTATGTCTGTATGTCTGTCCGTCAACATCAAAAACTCCAAAACCGCTGTACATTTCATCTTGATATTTGGTGTGTACATGGATGATGGGCTGTAGATGAGATTTTGTTCAAATGAAGTTGTCATTGCCAAAAATATGCAAATTAAGTGAAAAAATGTAAAAACAGTCAAAATTGAAAAAACTCAATAACCACTTAGCAGATTACATGAAAAATTAGCATGTAAGTACTTTGGGCTGACATGAAATGATTGTGCACATCTTGGGTCAGTATCTTGGACTTGCTATTTTTCATGAATTTTTTTGTAATTTTCTCCCATTTTTGGTCAAAAAATCTTCTTCTCTGAAACCACAAGTCCGATTGATTTGAAACTTGGTATGGAAGTGCATAGGAGTGACCTTTCCCAAATTTGGGCAAATCGTGGTGAAATTTGCATATTTTTAGTTTACACGTCCATAGACTCCCATGTATAAGGCAGATCTCCATAAACTCCCATGTATAAGGCCACGAAAAATAAAAATTTAGTTTCTCATCGTATTCATATTGCAAAAAGGATGCAGTGACACAATTTTTAGTCCCCACGGACGAAGTTCAGTGGGCTTATACTAGATTGGGTCATATCCGTCTGTTCGTCCATCCGTGAGTCCATCCGTTCATGCAGATATCTCGGATATTTTGACAAAATGTCACGTGACCTTGGTGACCTTTGACCTGAAATATACATATTTGTCCATAACTCAGTAACCACAAGTGGTACACCCTTCATATATGGTATGATGGGACACCTTATGACGCCACATATTGTACCTCATTAATTATGCAAATATCTAATTTTGAGCAGGCCAATAGAGCTAGAGGTCTGATTTTTGGCATATAGGGATAACTTAGCAAAACAATTTTTTTGACAAAATGTCACGTGACCTCGGTGACCTTTGACCTCAAATATACATATTTGTCCATAACTCAGTAACCACAAGCGCTACACCCTTCATGTATCATATGATGGGACACCTTATGACGCCACATATTGTACCTCATTAATTATGCACATATCTAATTTTGAGCGAGCCAATAGTGCTAGAGGTCTGATATTTGGTATATAGGGATAACTTAGCAATACAATTTTTTTGACAAAATGTCACGTGACCTCGGTGACCTTTGCCCTCAAATATACATATTTGTCCATAACTCAGTAACCACAAGTGCTACACCCTTCATATTTGGTATGATTGGACACCTTATGACACCACATACTGTACCTCAATAATTATGCACATATCTCATTCTGAGCAAGCCAATAGAGCTGGATGTCTGATTTTTGGTATATAGGGATAACTATAGGAGATAAATTTTTTTGACCAAATGTCATGTGACCTCGATGACCTTTTACCTAAAATATATGTTTATGTCAATAAATAAGTAACCACAAGTGCTATGTCCTTTGTATTCAGTAGGATGGGAGACCTTATGACAACACACGCTTTACCTCATTAATTATGTACACATGTAATTCTGGGCAAGCGAATAGAGCTAGAGATCTGATTTTTTGGCATATAGGGATTAATTAGCAATATAATTTTTTTTTTCAAAATGTCATGTGACCTCGATGACCTTTGACCTTGATTATACATATATATGCATATCTCAGTAACCACAAGTTCTATACCCTCCAATTTTGATAGGATATTAGACCTTAAGATGTCACATCTTGTACCTCATTTATAATGCGCATATGTATTTCTTGGCTGGCCAATACTGCTAGAGGTCTGATCTTTTTTCTTGATTTAGAACCATAACTTAGACATGCCTCATGTGTTTCAAATTGGGAACAACGACATAGACCAATGTGCCCATAGATCTGAACATATACACTCCAGTGATACTTCTTAATGACCACATTTCCCTGCCCCATCAAGACTAATACTCCTATTAAAAATGGGGACTATGTCATTGTCAATGACTTGTTGATCTGTGGTACCACTAATAGTATGTACCAATTCCGATCAAATGTGAGCAACACCGTATCATTGGCGGTATTTTTATATTTTTATATTTTGAAAACAAGTTCTTTTGTCATTCTTCCCAACAGCCCGTTGAATTTTGAAATAACAAAATACTAGCCTTTGCAACACAACATGGTACTGGTATATACAAGATGTAACGTTATTGTTGATACATGTATTTGAATTGTAGGCTAGACTAAAATTTTGTCACAAGAATAATATTGGACATGTCACAGATGTACAGGCTTTATTAATGAATTGAACCATGGTCCCTCAACACTTGATATTTTGACATCATTTTAAGAGTATCAGCTACTTTACGAACAAAAATTATTCATAACATATTTTGTACTAATTGAATGAAATTAATTATCTGAAGTACTGGTAAGTAACAGAATGGACCTTGAGTCCGAAACCTGGTTGGTTTAGATGAACTCAAGGTCCATTCTGTGACTTACAGGTACTTCAGATAATTAATTTCATTCAATTAGTACAATATATGTTAGCAAGTGTACAGTGTGTATGATTGTAGTTGTCAAAATCCCAAAATCTTTAAATTGGTTTTAAGAGATTTAATATGAAATTGCCAGTGTAAGTTTTGTGTCAGAGAAATTCACAACATGTGTGTTTTGTGATTTGTATACAGTCTGGATTCAGTCCATTACATCTTGCATGTCAGAATGGCCATGCTGCAGTTGCTGTCTTGTTATTAGAGCTACATGCAGATATCAATGGAAGAGACAAGGTATGGAACAACATATTCCATGTAAACATTTCCCTGTAAACATCTCAGAATACACTTAGTATGTCTTCTTGAACAAAACATCCCTAGAGCAGAATGTTTTGCTGTTGGTTCAAACAAAAACACAGGTACTTTTTCCAAGGTGCTTCTTTTTAGTTCCTATGGAAGCACTGTCCAGCGGGGACTTACAGATTGGGTCCCGTCTGTCTGTCCATCCATCCAACAGCAGCCATTTCTCTGTCATCCCAGAGCCGAATTTTTTCAAACTGTGTGCAAGGATAAAGTACTGTGCCATACATATGCACATCAATTTATTTTGCGATACAACCCAATATGGCTGCCGGGAGGCCATTTTGTTGTGAATTTTTCATGTTTTTGAACCATAACTCAACTATCCCTGAACCGATTTCTTTCAATGTTGGTACACAGATAAAGTACTATGGCATATATATGCAAGTCAATTTATTTCGCGATACAAACTTGGCACACAGGCATTGTATTGTAGTGTGCACGTGCATGTCAATTAACCCTTTTCCTGCCGAGCGCCCTTGTCCGTTATCCTGCCAAGTCCGTAGAAAACGGCCCCATAATATGTGCCTGGAAAAGATTGGCTCTACTGCATGTTATCCTGCCAGGCATTTTGGCAGAAACCGCCCATTTTCAGGGTAGTTTTAGCCCTACTTATACATGTTAGACTTCGATAATTTCGACATGCCCGTAGACAGGGGAAGGTGCTCAAGGGTTACTGCAGAAAAAATTGAGGTCACCGGCTTTGTTTGCCCCCGGGGGTGTGTCATTTTATTGCCGTTTCATGCTTATTTTTTCAGACATAAACTCCTTCAGTATTGCGCACGTCCGCTAGGCACAAACATCACCTTGCTCGTCTGTTAGTCAGAGACCCTGGGAGTCGTGCTAGGGGTGCAGCGGCACCAGCAAACCTGTCCTGTTTCCCCAGGGTAGGGTCAATTGAATACGTACCTTCAACGACTTGGCAGTGTAGCACAAAAACTACGTTTTTGCCGTTGTATTAACGGCATGGCTGAAATCCATTGAAGTACAGCTTCCACGTAGTTTAGCCAGCTCATTTGGGAGTTGGCTTAGGAGTGTTACTGTTCATTACCGACTTAATCGAGCGGTCCTCAGTCAGGTACGGGTTTGTACCGTCATGGCTTGGGCTACAGCTAACCAGTGATAACCAGTCACTACACCCAAGTCGTCAGTCTCACTTTTGCGATGCATGGGAACAACGCAATATGCTTCCATTGTTCTAGCCATCGACGTCTCCACATGCCTGGCGGCCATTGTACAGCTAGCTGGTTTGCATAACAAAAGCAGTCCCTGCTAAGTGCAGGTGGTATTCCCGTAGCATTGACCTTATGTCCCCTTTTGAATTCTCCGTACGCAAACAGCGTACGTAGTTACCAATGCGTCGGCAAGAGGATACGTTTGCCTGCAAACCAGAGCCAATACTTTGGATGATGGAATAAATAAAAAATCCAAAGCCACGTCCATTGAATGGCACGGCCAAGGCGGTGAAGGACGTTGCCTGGCTTGAACTTGCAGAGCTGAAGCCCAGCTTAATATGTCAGACACCAGTTTATAATGGTATTTCCGAGTCGTTCATATCCGTTCCATCGGAGGAACAAGTTGAGCCGTCCCATCAAAAATGCGTTCTCATTTTCAGTAACGCACAACTGAATAAGTGACTTTCGTCTCGCACCATCGGCACCATCTGCCAAGTCGTTTGCAAGAGGTAGCCTTCTAGATTATCATTGCCGAGTTGGTCAAGTTTTGCAGCAATCTCTATAGTTCCGAGCAGCCAAGTAAGTCCAACTCTGCCAGAAAATGTCACCATGCTATCCTGCCAAGTCCGTTAAAAAGCGGGAAAAAAAAACAGCCCCCCTCGGGTGTGGGGGACTGGCGGACAGGTTTCTGCACCTTTCCCTGTCTATCGACTGCCTGCGAACCCATTTCGAGGGGAAAAGGCGTTCCTTGTCAGAAAACCTGTCCTTGGATGACCCCTAAATGCACAGGGGATAGTACAACGTAGTGCCGTCGACTTTGCAGGAAAGGGGGTACCCAAAAAGGGCCAAAAAGGGCCTGATTTCCACCGAGTTGGTAGAAAAACGGTCACCAGTGCTTAGATTCTGGCTACACCGAATTTTGAGCGGAATGTCACCGAGTTGGCAGGAAAAGGGTTAATGCTGCGAGCGGGGACTGTGTCATAAGCGATGACTTGTTTACTGATTATTCTCTTCACCCACATAGACTGAAATGCTCTAATTTTCAGACCAAAAGTGGGCATGTTACACCCTCTGTTACTGAGAGGGCTTGCTATTACCCATTTATCTATTTTACTGAGACCTTTCTCAAGAAATTCATAAAGTAATTAATCAGTTCCATGGACAGGTTCAGGTACAGGTATCATGTAGGCTAAATATGTAAGCTGAGACAGCCAAAGTACATTAATCATTAAAAAGTTTGCATAGAAAGTCAAATGTCTTTTACTTAAACATATCAAGGTTTTTAAAACTTGTTAGTTTTGAATCCAAATTAAGATAATCACATTTTACATGATCATAACCAAACTAGACACCAAGCACTTTTACTCGTTGTAAGTCCATTTCAGGTCAGCTACTTTACTTATACAGTTTATTTTATTAATGCAAAGAAACGACACGGACACAAAGGTTTGGCTGAATTCCAGGGGCAATGGCACATCCCAGCATCATCACCACTTTTCCCCTGAGGTCACTCATCGATTTGAATGGTCTCAGGGGAGGGCAGCTTAGTTACCAGCTTGGGAGTTGAGGCGTCTCAGCGTCCTGGACGGCGGTATGTGGTCCCTCACAGGATCAAACCACACATCAGGCAGCGTGCTACCAGGCAAACACTTGGGCCCATGAGTACCCCAAATTTGAATAAGTAATGAGCCCCCTAATCGAACAAGTAATGAGTAGGGTACTTCTCCTTCCACTCAATTGAGGCTGTCAATGAACGAGCCAGGTTGTGGGTTGTGCAGGTTGATGGCCTTACCAGGTTGTGAAGAGTGAGCATGGTTGAGCGGGATTATGGTTGTAGGGTTGCAAGTGTTGTTAAGTTGATGGTTGGTGGACGCTCCCTTAAAAGGGCCGGAAGGATTCTTATGTGGGGATGTAGTGGTGTTGCTGGATATTGTGGTCAGTTGTGTTGCACACAGAGCATTCGTGTAGCCTCCCATTTTGGCATGGAGTCACGGTTGAAGGATCGTCATACTGTTGCTGGCGTACAGAGCTTTCCCAGTACAATGGGTTGCTGGTGCTGCTCGAGCGTTTGGGGCAATCGGCCCTAACATGGCCATGTTGACCGCAGATGAAGCATAATGCACGCTGGAGGTCTTGGTGTTGTTGGAAATGCAGGAAGTTGAGGTCTGGGTCGGGTTGGCTCCAGTTGACTTGGTCCGGATAGCTAGCAGCTAAATTTCAAGGTGAAATGCTGATTCATAGCCTAGCCAGCCTAGCAGGACCCATGACAGACAATGATAGAAGCGGGCGATAGCTTCCCCCAGCATCTGCTCTAGCAGGCTGGACTTGATGGTCTGGCATTGAGCCGGGCGCAGAGTTGAGGTTGTTGGCGAGTGTCGAACATAGTCCATGGCGAATGGGGTTAATTAACAGCAGTTGCGATACTGGTTTCTATAACTTTCGCAACGTGGTCTGTCATTCCACAATTGGCTGGTAGGGTGTTGATGATCAATGTATCGGCAGTATGGTTGGCTGTTGAACTTTCTGTTGGAACTGGCTGGAGCAGGTGCTTGTTTGAGGTGCGCTAGGCGTTGCTTGGACCTCGTCGATGAGTGGACGGTGGCTTGCATGCGGGCGCGGCCCCTACATTTCTTTGTCTTGACCACGGTTGAGATTTTATGATGTGCATTTGGTCATAGTATAGTAGAAGCTACCGTGGCAAAAAGTTGCAGATATGCGAATGTTTGATGTCTCATAGGATATGACACAAGTTGATTAGATAGCAATGAATGAGGGAAAGGAGAAGGCATGGATTGTGCTACATCTCGGGTAGATGTAGTGGGTGATAAGGCAAAACAATGTGTTGCGGCCCGCATGCATCAGTGGTCTAGGCTCTTTCATTGAAGGAATTAATTATATTGGATGTCCAGTAAACTGACTAGAAAATTTTTGAGATCAACATGACCTACTATGATGACCTCTGGTTATATGCAAATGACTTGTACAGATTTTAAGTTTTGACAAAATTGCAAACGTAGTAATCAAGCTTTGAAAGTGACTACTGATGATGCGACATGTATCGATATTTATCAGACAATATGAGACTCAAGAAATAAGACAGTATGACACGAATTATCACATACTTTTTGACTGTTATGAAGTTGTGTAAGTTGGACCTTTGACCTGTCTCATTTTAAGTGATAAAACTAACTTGCAAGGAGATGTTACGCAACCTTTACAGACTTTACAGACGTCATTAAGATACGGTAATCACTAATCAAAACACAAGAACAAAGACAGACAGTATAGACAGCTAGCAGACCAGTCGAGTACAGGACATTGAATGGAACAGACTTGAAGCACTGCCACTGATAGACAAGACGTGTATACATTCTACTGCCAGAGTAACTATCTCTGATGAGGATTTATTGTATTACGGTTTTTCACTACTCCTGTCAATAAACCCAATTCATACCAATATAATCGACACCCGTGTGAGACGTGTAACAATTACAAGACTACACTGTACCACAGTCAACATCCAGCAGACATTGTAAAACTCCATACCCTCAGGTGAC
Source organism: Ptychodera flava (assembly GCF_041260155.1). NCBI lineage: Eukaryota > Metazoa > Hemichordata > Enteropneusta > Ptychoderidae > Ptychodera > Ptychodera flava. The sequence continues at coordinate 1,126,791 of NC_091937.1, read as the reverse complement.
TTATGTTTTTACATATTATGCATTATATATACATCTGCAATTGAGAACAATAGAATTTAGCGTGGGCTAAAAAAAGCCGTACGGAATGCCCGTTCTGCAACACACATGGTTCCATTAAGGCACCCATCTCCTGAGGCTGTATCTGTGCGTTCACTGTTGAGCAGTTTCAAGGGACTCATTGGATGAGTGCTAGAACATGTCTCGCGCACGCTCTGTATGTACATGTGTAGTGCACACACACAATTCAGAACTTGCAGAAGCGCATCAGAGATAGCATTCCACACTTGCTACAAATCGGAAGAAAAATTGTTGACATTGTACAAAAACGGTCATTATTTTGACAATATGATGCCCCAGTCATGAATGTAAGATGTATAATAATAAGGTTATCATGAAAATACCGCAAAGGATGCACGAGGACATTGGCGCTGTGCAACGCCCTCCGCTTTGTGTCAGGCGATTCACTGTGCCAATGTCCTTGTGCATCCTTTGCGGTATTTTCGTAATAACCTCATAGTACTTGGATACATTGTTTGTCTATGGTATGTGTATGCAGTTGAGGTAAGCTGTACCAGTAGTTTAAAATCCTTACTAATATATATTTAGCAATAATCTTGAAGTCAAACATGGACAACATTTTAACCAATGAGAAAAAAGTTTTAAACAAATTACTAATGCATCATGTGTATCAACAGTACATATACATTATATCATGGTTGAGGAACTATAATTTTATCCATTAAAAGCAAGCTTGTATTTGTCAAATTAAACAGTTGTCTTATGTTTACAGTATGGCAGGACTGCATTGCATTTGGCGGCCATAAATGGCAGAAAAACAGTGACGGAAGTACTTGTAAAACGAGATGCAAGAATTAATATGTTACCAGTTGAGGTAAGAAGTCATTCAAAAAAGCTAAAAATTCAAATAGTTTGTCCACAGTTGTATTTTATTATAAGTGATTCTTCTGATAAATTTTGTGTATCCCACCAAGAAAGAAAATCTAAAATGGATGTAGAGTGTGGAATGTTAAAAATTCAAACACGGAAATGACTTTGTGACTTTGTAGTGTGAACTGAAAAACGATCTTTAGTTTTTTGAAATCAAATAATATGTCAACAGAGAGAGATATCATTTCTGTGATCAGTGACATTGGTCGGTGTACAACTTGCAATGTGCCTACAATACAGTTATGGTCAGCGTATCTTATGAATATTCTCTACAAACAGATAAATGAAGAATGCTGTTAGTATCAAATTTCCATCATAACTTATCTATTCTATCCATCCCTTAATCACAAGTTTGTCATAATCTTTCAATGCATTCAGATTATGGGCAAAAGAAGCGGTTCTGTGTACCAGAATCCCTGGAAGGGTCTAACGGCATTGCACTGTGCATGTGATTGGGGACATACTGGTGTGGTAGAAATTATGATAAATACTAAAATAGACATCAATGTTAAAGATACAGAGGTAAGTCAAGCTAGTATACTGAGATGTTACCATATCATAACAGCCATCCCGATAAGTTATGTGAATTTAAGGGGTAAGCAAGTTTATTCAGCATTTGGTCTAAGGATCAACATTCCAGGAACATATTGTGGTGGTCCAGCTGAGAAGCAATGTGAACAATTTTCGTAGGATATAGCATAATTCCATCTTTGAAGTGCCTCTTATAGCCTGTACAACTATATGTATAGAGGACGAGACATTTTTGTAGTCCAATATGTCCCTTTTCTTGAGTGGCCGTGCTTTAAAAACTATCCAAAAATGGAGGCACACAGACACATGCAAAATGGACTGGACTTTGTGGTGCCTGAAAACTGTTGATGTTTAATGTTACAGAATGCACATTCCATGCAGCTTTTTTAATACACACAAAATTCTATTCTTTTTAAAGGTGGATGTATGATGTATGAAATGTTTACAATTTCATATAAAAGCTTGGCTTATATAATCACTGTAATGAAATGAAATGAAAAACAATATTTTGGGAAACTTCACTGTAGTGGTGTGTCACTACAATCCTTAGTTTCAAATATTGAATAATTGGTGTCTTGTAACTGTGTTGTCCTCCATCACAGAAATATACTATTCTTTGAGTCATCATGGTAGAATGATGACCATTTTTTTTCAAGTGAGAGATATATAGCATTAGAAGATTTTTTCTTTGTTTCTTGCCACAAGTATGGGAGAACTCCTCTTCATCTGGCATCAGTTAAAGGTCACACGGCTGTGGTTGATCTTCTGATAAGTGCCGGTGCAGATGTGAATGCTGAAGCTGATATGATTGTTGGTATGATCTGGGGATCTCTTGTCCAACACCCATGGCAACAATGTACAGCCTTACAGTGTGCTACATACTGGGGACATAAAGATGTGGTCAGATCTCTTGTCAAGGCTGGGGCTGTCTTGGACGCTAAAGACTATGAGGTAATTCTATTCAAAGATAATTGATAATGTAACATTGTAGGATATTGACAAATCTCTTTTTAAAGAGACAAAATCTTTTTCAAATTATTTTTTAATCAGTCATTTTGTTTCTTTCAAAAAGTTCTGTATGTTGTGTGTAAACTGAATTATTATACACCTACTGCCGTAACCTATGGGAGTTTGACCGTCCAATAACTTTCCGTATTTTGTATAGTACGCGGAGTCCCGAATACGGGAGACGCGCCTGTTTGACCTTTGACCTAGCAATTATCGGATGTAAACAAACTATTTTACGGAGAGTTATAGACATGATAACATCTTCCACCAAAATGTATTTGTAGTATAAGGTTTAAAACACGCTAAACACAAAACTGAGTCTAAATGCAATTGATTTTTATTTAAAAAAACAAATTAAATTGAAAATATCCAGCGAAGTTTGCTTGAGCTGCACTGAAAATTAATTGGCTTCGTGCCAACGCAAGGGACTTGTACTACGGAGCAGTAGATCGCGCGCGTTCCACTGACATATCGCGCGTGCCGCATCCCTCAAAATTTACCATTGAATTAGTTTATATGGACGATTAATGGAGGGAGGTGTATAATAATAGGGTTCGGCTCGTCCAATACGTCACTCACTGAGCCCTCGTCCATACAGGGCCGTATTTTGTGAATAACCCTATAGTATTTCAATTATTAATCATCAGAGCTCTTCTCACTTCGTGTACATAATTATACGTAACATGTAAATATGCTGATGATATAGGGTTATCCACAAAACACTAGGATTTATGTCAAAGTATATCATACAGAACAAGAATTTTCCAAGATGCGCAGCGTCATGGATAATATTTAACATATGATGTATGAGAACATAAATCCTATTGTATTTTGTGAATAACCTTGTTATTGTGAACCTTCTTAGTCAGATTTTACTAGGGAAGAAATGATAGCATTTTGAGGATGCCATATATCATACTCTGTATTGTGCCATCATGAGCAGACTTGAAACATGTTCAGTGTATCTGCTAGGTATACAGAACAAAATTCAACAAGTGCAGTGCAGTGCATGTGCTAGACATTGTAAGTTCAGAAAGCTAGCATAATTTCACATAAATTTGCAAGTTTTGGACTGGCCATCATCGCTGCATGATCTAGTAAAACTCAGATGTAAGTTTTTTGAAAAAAAATAGTGAAATCTTGTCATTTTTTCCTTGTTTTTACAAAAAAAAGCCAATGAAGTCAAAGGTCACAATAGCAATAGACATTGTACTCCTCTTCACTGTCATTTGATACTGCATGTCTTGTGTCCTCTCATAACAAAACTAACTGAACAAATCCTGGGGTTAGAGACATAGGTGTATAATAACTGTGGTTATGTACCATAAATTATGTTATTGAAACATTTATTTTTATATCTACAAGCAGAGAGAGAGAGCAGTGATCTGATGGCTGAAAATTTATCATTTTGCAGTGTGCAGAACAACATAGATAGTAATTCTTCAGATGAACAAATACAATCAAAGAAAATAATTTGAAATAATAGCAAGATTGTTCCTTTAAGTTGTAGCTATAGGCCTGATTAGGATGCTAAAGAAAAAGAGCGAATTCCATTCATATCAGGGATGATTTGTTACTCAAGTTTAAAAGTTCAAAAAGGTGATAACAGACATTTTTGTTAATCACTCTTTGTCAGAAAATGACTTAGAATGATTTTTCAATGGAGTAAAATTCACACAGAGTAAAGTCTGAGAGAAAATGTATGATTGCAGTATTGTATATTATAGCCGTTACAATCACAAAAATATATTTTTTGGCATAGCTACAAAATGCAGAAATTTGCTGATTCCCAACTTGCTACACTGAGGCTAAGAATTGATATAAAAAACAGAGCACAGTATCATCAAATCACTTGTTAAGGCTTGTACTGATTTGCATTGTGAAGACCATGAGGTGCAATGAAACATGATTCAAAAATAAGTCACAACTAAACAATCAATCTTCATTTGCATGTTTTATGATCTGAAATGTAGATAAGATGTTACAGCTATTCAGATTAGTTGACAATGATGTTAATGTCATCTGTGTAGTCTCTAATAGTTTCAGTTATTAAAATATATCAATACCTGTGCCCCTTTCAGGATCTTTACATTTAAGGTAATATGTGCCTTAAAAGTGAAAGACTTAAACTTTTGCTCAAAACTTTCCTAAATAAAACTTTCACCCATTCTCTTACTAAATCAACAATTAAAAATGGGGTTGCTGTGCAAAGTCTGGAACTAGCGAAACATATTACCTAACATTTTGCAATATTTGTAATTCAAAATGGCTGCCGTCCCTGTATTAACTCTATAGGGGAAATGAAATTTTTGATTTTCAAAAAACTAAGGGCTTCAAAATGGGGCCCCACAGGTGGTACATCAGAAAGGAATTGTAGTAATTTGAGTCTGAATATCTGTCCCTAAGGCATGCTCTACCTTAAAGCCCCAGTACTTGTAACTTTTAACCTTTTTTATGTTCGAAATTACATGTTATTCTCTTACATCCATCGTGAAATGTTGTTCAGTAAAGAAATAAGCCAAATTTGTGCTCCTGTAGTGACATACAAACACTAAATATTGCCCGATCGAGTTGGATTGCCGCGCAGGTTTGTTGACAACTTGTAGGCTGTGCACGTGACCGAGAACGCCGATACTGATGACATCATTGAGCCTGCAACATTCCAGGGGCCATGCCATGCACGCCACACCGTCTGGGTAATCGCCCATGGTCGCCAGCTGAATGACCTGCGAATGGTTTTATTTTGTTCTTCTCTGTTCAAATACGTACTGCTACTGTGTTTCAGAGGATACAGAACTTTGGCAGAGGAGGCTGACATTCTATTCTGGTACCGTGTGCGTTATATACGGATTATTCAAACTGCAGTCGGCAGTGCACCGATGCGCACCCTGCTGGCAGTTGGTTACTCAGAACTCCAGGTACCGATGTAAAATCAAGACGACACCATATGCACTTGGCTCACTTCTGTAGGCAAATAGCTATCAAAATTGAGTAACTAGAAGTAATAAATTTCAGCTGATTGTTGCTTTAGCGGCAAGGTGATTGCGAAATCGAAGCAACATAGTTTGGCAATGTATGGTAGGCTGTCGAATGCAGTGAACACGATGGCCTTTGGCAGCAAGTAAGGGAACCGTCAGTATTTACGACCTGGGGGTCATCTAAAAATTTAAAGCTAATAAGGGGGTGCTCAAAATGTTTTGTCTTTGTCTTACTCTGTGCTCAATGACATAATGATTAGTTGATAATATATATTTTACTCTGATACATGTTAAATAAAAAGAAAATAAATACTCTAACAAAATGATAAATATCAACTAGATGAAGCTAGGCAAAAAAACTTACAAGTAGCTGCTACTACTAGCAATACTTATTATGAAAGTCTTAGAGAAGATAGTGACGATGAGAATGATATCGTTGTTCATGTACTCAATGGCACCAGCGACAGTAAAGATGACCATCGACAGTGGTGATGATGATGTCACACAGTATAGTTTTCTACAGTCGTTACCAGAGGTGGAAGGAGAGGCTGGGTCATGGAGAAATGTTCTCGACAGATATCACTGTAAGTGCACAGGATCTAGGACAAAACTGAACTATTGTGAATTCATCCTTTATATTATCATAGAAATGTAAATTTTAATTGACTTGAGTTCAACAACCATTTGTACATTTAACCATACCATAATGACATGCTACCCATCCAAAATTTAACTATGCTATATGGTTGGAGACTGGTTATTAGGTGAGCTTTTATATCTACACATTGTTACATGGGCTCAGGTAAGCCAAACTTTCTGTTAGAGAGGGGGTTACTCAAAGTCATCATGGTTGGCTGGGGTGTGACTCAAAATTTCGGAGTTTCTAATGTAATTCCTCGACCCCCAGGTGGTAAATAATGACGTCTCCCTAAACAGCTGTGAACGCCCAAGTCAGAACGGTCGGGACCAGTATACGCACGGCTGATATCTCAGCGAAAATTTAGAAAAAACAATGGAGCTACTGCTAACAAATTTACAGACTCTTGGCTTTTCATGCATCAGTTTTTGAGCTTTTATACTGGTAAAAAGGCATTCTGAATACAGCGGTAAATTTCCTCCCAAACGCGAAAGGCGAACACGCGGGCATTCTGCAATGGACGCTATCAACTTTACCTTGCTTGGAATTGATTTGGGATCTTTTAATTTGGGATCTTTTAATTGTTCAAATTTATCAAAAGCGTTAGGTGCCCCATAGCTGAAAGTTGCAATATTATGAAATACCCATAGTAACTAGTGAATTTGCTAAAAAAGAACAGTAAATGAGCTTAAATGTGCTGATCATATCAATATTACTACAATATCCTTTTCTCCCAAATTAGTTCCAATCTTGTTATAATTTTACATTTCAAGTAGGTGAGTTAAGAAGCAATGCTCTGTCTCATTGAAAATTCTACAGTTGTTAGATGTGTTTAACCCTTTGAACCCGCTCGGACATAAATGTCCGATGATGTCATAGAGTACCAGGGGGTCAGGGTGCAAAGGGTTAAATATTAAAAGGCAGGGTTGTACATGTATATCTGCTTCATCCCAAAACTAATTTCTTTAATTTTCAAAGGAAAGCAAAGGAGTGAGACCACAGTAATGAGAACCAATGTGGGGATTGAAGAATTAGTAGCTAATTCTTCAATCCCTACATTGGGTCTCGTTACCATAGGCATGCAGTCAATGATAACATTTTCATGGCTTCTTTTTCAAGAAAAGAAGCACATTTGCTTCATCTTCTTCTTCAAATATATTCAAATACAAGTACTAAGTGTTAGATTGCAAACACAATGCTTTGTGTACAATATGACAGGGTTCGCGTTAATGCGGAATTCCACATCCCGGGCGCAAACTTCTTGCATGGGATGCAAGTTGCTTTTGATGCATGAGTTCCTGGGACTCGTATCATACACATATGCGTCCAACCCGGCCGGCTTTGCAGCGATCGATCTCTATCTCTCCTTTGATCCTATTGTTCCTTTGCGGTCGGCCTGCATCTACGTCTTTGACTCCCCTTTGACATTTTTAAAGAAAGAGTGTGAAAACATCATTTTATGAATGAAAACATTTGTTGCTTGCCTACTTCCTGACAAGTACAAAGTTGGGCTACAGTGTTTGTACAGCGATCGACTTGCTATAATCATGGTTTGATGCGTTGTGATGATTTCATGTTAATATATTTTCATTTCGGTGAGTTTGGTTTGTGAGCTGTTGCGTTGTGCAAAATGTGGGACCCACATAAATATTCAGGGACCCCCACATTTTCACCAGGGATGGGTCCCAGGGACCCATCAATTCCCAACACGAGTGCGAATCCTGCTGAATATGTGATGTTTACTTATGATAAATGAACTCCACTTCAAAGTTACCTCCATTTGTCCACAATAATGCTAGTCATGCCACACAATGAGGCTGTTTTGACAAGTTGAAGAGGAGCAATTTTGATATGTTTAGTATTGAAAGAAGATGAAAACTTTATTATAGATTGAAGGAAAATGGAAAAGACATGTGATATTCAGCTAAGAGAGATTTAACTATGGATGCAGACGTTGTTTTTATCAAGATGTAGAACTGAGTGTTTTAGTCCAATCCTCACTACAAATAATGCGTTCCTGACGTGTTTGACAAATCTTTTTACTTTTATAAACCACGATACAAAACCATGGCGCTGTCATTGAATGTATGGACCTGAAACACCTAACAATTATCATTCTCTTGCAAAAGAGTGACAGTATTTATATTGAAAACAGTCAATTCATAAAAAGGAACAATTTTTAGATTCTTCTTTTTCATATTAACAATTATGATTATAATATTCATTGACTTGCGCTAGAGCACAATCTCGATCTTACAGGGTACAGTTTACTGATGTGATCAAATAGATCCCTTAAGGTAGATCGCGCCTCGGGGACAAATATTCTGATTCTCAACTTTTACAATTCTTTTCTGATCTACCACTTGTGGGGGCTCATTTTAAAGCTCTTGGAGAAAGAAAAACTTTCACCGGCTCAGTTTTTCGAAAATTGAAAATTTTATTTTTTGTCCATAGAGTTAACACAGGGATGGCAACCAGTTTGAATTTCAAATATCCGTAAATCTCGGGTAATTTTTTTCTCTAGTACTAAAATTTGCACAGTGACTCCTGATTTTTATGCTTGATTTTGAAAGAGAACGGTTGAAATATTCCTGAAGGAAAGTTTGAGCAAAAGTTTAAGTCTTTCACTTTCGAGGTGCATACCACCTTAAGGCCAAAAAAACAAATTGATTTGTTTCTGGTCACTGCCCGCATCACTTCAAAGTGTGCGTGTCAACTTTTTGTTTGTCTGTTTTTCATTTGCCCCTATGGAAAACAGGGAAAAATGCATCAAATTCCATCAAAAATAAAAAAATTGAAGAAAATCGCATCGCCACATCATTTTTGCTGCATGTCAATGACCAGAAACAAACCAGTTATTTTTTGGCTTGACATGTCTTTGATATTTGCTTTGTCATCAGTATGGAGGTACAGCACTTCATCTTGCCTGTGTCAGAGGTCATGTTGGTGTTGTCAAAGCTCTTTTTGAAGGAACAGTTCATGTCAACATGAAAGCTGATGTGGTAAGTTGGAAAACTTAATGAACCTAGTATTGAAGACAGCACAAAGTGATATCAAGGACAGGATCACGCAGTCATCTTCTCAACTCATAGAAAATTTCTATCAAGCATAGCCCCACACTTATTGTAGACAGTGTTTCTGTCAAACTTAGCCCAACACCAACTGTCTGTATTTTTGTCAATCTTAGCCCCATACCAATGGACATCGCTTTTATCAAACTCAGCTATACACCAATAGACAGTACTTTTATCAATGTTAGCCCACAACAAAAGGCAATTCTTTTATCAAGTTGACCCCAACACCATTAGACAGGGCTTTTATCAAGCTAAGCCAATAGATAGTACTTTTATCAAGCTTAGCCAATAGATAGTACTTTTATCAAGCTTAGCTAATAGACAATACTTTCATCAAGCTTACATGTAGCTAGTACTTTTATCAAGCTTAGCCAATAGTAGTACTTTTATCAAGATTAGCCAATAGACAGTACTTTTATCAAGCTTAGCCAATGGACAGTACTTTTATCAAGCTTAATCAATAGATAGTACTTTTATCAAGCATAGCCAATAGATAGTACTTTTTATCAAGCTTAGCTAATAGACAGTACTGTTATCAAGCTTAGCCCCACTTCAATAGACAATACTTTTATCAATCTTAGCCTCACACTTTTTATGAGCTGATGGTGTGTATCTATTATAATACAGCGATACCTTTTTATATGTGCAGGTATAACCAAAGATGGGATAGCAGATATATAGTCATCAGAGTTGTTTTTCAGCAATAATACAAAGCAACCTCTTGCCAGCAAATGTATACAATCCTTTTTAGTCCCCACGGACACTGTCCGGGGGGACTTATAGGTTTGGTCATATCCATGCGTGCATGTGTCCGTCCATCCGTGCATCCGTCCGTTCACGCAGATATCTCAGACATGCCCTGGTCAATTTCTTTCAAACTTTGCATGAGGATAGTACCCTACCTCATACAGATGCACGTCGATTTGTTTCACAATGCGATCAAATTTGGCCGTGTTAGAGGACTTTTTAGTTTACACCTCCATAGACTCCCATGTATAAGGCAGTTCTCCATAGACTTCCATGTATAAGGCCAAGAAAAATAAAAATTTAGTTTCTCACCGTATTCATATTGCAAAAAGGATACAGTGACAATTTTTAGTCTCCACAGATGAAGTCCAGGGGGCTTATAGATTGGGTCATGTCCGTCCGTTCGTCCATCAGTTCACGCAGATATCTCAGATATTTTGACAAAATGTCACGTGACCTTGGTGACCTTTGACCTCAAATATACAAATTTGTCCACAGTGTTCTCCCCAGGAATTTTTTAGAAGAGGGCGAAGACGTGGTGCTAAGCACCACTAGCCACCGCTCTAGCGGTCGCGGGGGAAGGTCAGGAGGGGGGGTGTCCACCCTCCTGCCGTTGGAGCTTTTGAAAAACAGAGATTAAAATGGTGTTATTTGGTGGCACTCGGGGAGTATTTTTTTCAGATTTTTTTCGTATAAAAAACTCAAAGGAAAGGAGATCTGAGACAGTGTTCCATAACTTTTATTACAGTTCACTGATTTCAATTATGAAGATTACATTTTTTGAAAACGAAAACATAGCAAGAGACATACATTTATTCATCGATGTCAAAATTATCACCATAACACTCAGGCTTGGGGAGCATTTTTTCAGATTTTTTTCATATAAAAAACTCAAAGGAAAAGAGATCTGAAACAGTGTTCCATAACTTTTATTACAGTTCACGGATTTCAATGAAGATTACATTTTTTGTAAACGAAAACATAGCGAGTCTAGAGACATACATTTATTCATCGATGTCAAAATTATCACCATAACACTCACGTGTTCTCATCCTGATACACGTCCGACCGAGCCTAAAATTAGGTTGTTTTGCTTTGGGAAGGAATACACAAACGAAATTCTAACCTCCTATAAAAACTTCAGTGTCCTCTGCTGTCCTTGGTTACCCTCCAGCTCCTTGCCATGTTTACTCAGCTAAGTCGGTTACCTAATGCACGGTCCCAATGGAGGGACCGTGGTGGCTAACGTAACGTTACGGACTAAGCCATGCAAATGTGGCTGCCATCGATGAGTTGCACATGGGCCTATGATCTCGGATGACATCACAAACTCGCGAGATTTGCAAGATCGATGAGAATTACGCTTGCAGCCTGCAGGATCGACGCTCACGCTTGCATTTTGCTTGTAAATCACCGTCAACTTTTTATCTCGTACATTTTATTGTTTTATTTTTCAAAAAAATAAATCTTTTTCATTTCTGGCAAGGGGGCGCCACGCCCCTGTTTCCTTATTCGGGGAGAACACTGTGTCCATATCTCAGTAACCACAAGTGCTACACCCTTCATATATAGTATGATGGGACACCTTATAAAGCCACATATTGTACCTCATTAATTATGTGCATATCTAATTTTGAGCGAGCCAATAGAGCTAGAGGTCTGCTTTTTGGCATATAGGGATTAATTAGCAATACAATTTTTTTTCAAATGTCACGTGACCTCGATGACCTTTGACCTTGATTATACATATATATGCATAACTCAGTAAACACAAGTTCTATACCCTCCAATTTTGATAGGATATTAGACCTTAAGATGTCACATCTTGTACCTCATTAATTGTGCGCATATGTATTTCATGGCTGGCCAATACAGCTGGAGGTCTGATCTTTTTTCTTGATTTAGAACCATAACTTAGACATGCCTCATGTGTTTCAAATTGGGAACAACGACTTAGACCTATGTGCCCATAGATCTCAACATATACACTCCAGTGATACTTCTTAATGACCACATTTCCCTGCCCCATCAAGACTATTACAAGTGGGGACTATGTCATTGTCAATGACTTGTTTCATATGAAATGTTTGGTTTCATTTGGCGATGTCCATACTCATTTTTTTGCTTGTTTAAAGGGACGCTGCACCCAACACAGCGTATTTTGCTCAAAAATCACTTTTTCGCAAATATTTAATTCAATTTTACTTAATTTGTTAACTCAAGATTAAAATATTTGTCAGGTTCATGTTTTAGCTTGTCAAGCAGTTGTAAGTTGCGTTATTAAAAAGTATGCAAACCACCCGATTTTATTGCTTCTTTTTCCACCCCATTCCAAAATTTCCAAAGAATTTAACTCCACTTTGGCTGGGTCAAATTTTCTGAAATTTTCACATTATGTTCTTTAAATGCTACATAACAAAACTACTATTTTTTTTTGGCAATAAAATTCTTACATTTTGAATAAGAGGCATTTTAATTAGCTTATTAGGGGCCCAGCCAATCGGCTGGGCCCCTATTGGTTTCATTGGGGTTTTTCTTTCTTTCTTTCTTTCTTTCTTTCTTTCTTTCTTCTTCTTCTTCTTCTTCTTCCGTCAATTCTTTGACAGCCTAGATCTGGAAAACCACTGCATGTACGCTTCTCAAACTTGGCACATTGATCAGGGCCAATGAGAAGATGTGCACCTAACCCTTGAATTTTTAGCTAGTATAGACTATAGCCAATAGAAGCTAGTGGGATGGGTATCCCTCCGGCGTCCGGCGTCAGTCTGTATGTATGTATGTATGTCCGTTTGTGAGGCGTCCGTCCACTCAAATATCTTGAGAACCGCAGTACTTACTGATTTGATATTTGTTGTGTAGATGAAAATATGATTTTTTGAGAAACTTTTTTTTACGCTCCCATATATGCATATGTATATATGCAAATGGGAGGTATTCATATAAGGTGGCAAAATGGCGTCTGTGTGTATGTATGTAAGTATGTATGTATGTCTGTTAGTCCGTCCATATCAAAAACTCCTAAACCGTAGCACCTACTGTCTTAGTATTTGGTGTACAGGTGCACCTAGGGGTGGAGATGTGAATTTGTTCAAATGAACATGTCAGTGCCAAAAATATGCAAATGAGAGGGAAAAAAGGAAAAATCCTGCAAATGGCTAAAACTCAGTAAGCATTGGTCAGATTTGGTTGAAACTTGGTATGCAGATTTCTTTAGGTATTCTAAATTATGTGTGCAAAAATTGGGATGAAATTTGCATGTTTGTATTTTAGGGTATTTTTTCCACTTTAGTCAAAAAATCTTGTTCTCTGAAATCGCTCGTCTGATTGCTATGAAACTTAATATTCATGTTCCTCAGAATGACCTCAGTCATGCTTGTACAATTGTATTGATATTGTCATATTTGTAATGTTGGGGCAATTTTCCCAAATTTTGATAAAAAACTTTTTAATCCAAAAACTGCTGATTTGATAGCTTTGATACATGTATTTGGTATGCAGGTATCTAAGATTAATCTCAATATAATGTATTGAAGGTATGTTGAAACTGGCAATTTTTTTTTTATTTTTGGGGCAATTTTTGCCTTTTTTGGTCAAAAATTTTTCTCCTAAAACTTCTGATCTGGTAGCTTTGATATCTAGTGTACAGGTTCCTAGGATTTATGTTAATTAGATATATTTAAAATTAGGATGAAATCTGCAATTTTGTATTTTGGGGGGCAATTTTCTCATTTTTGGTCAAAAAATTTGTTTCTCAAAATTTACCAGTCTGATTGCTTTGATATTTAGTAAACCGGTCCTTAGGGTTTTTGTTAATAAGATATATTGAAATTAAGTTGAAATCCGGAATTTTGAATTTTTGGGGCAACTTTGCAAAACTTTCAGTTTTACTGGGATATCTTTCATTTTGTATTTTTAAGATTTTTTTTGGTAATTTTATACCTACTGGAACTAAGAGTATATAATGTGGTGATTTAGTAAGCATTTGATATGGTAAACTGTATTTAGTGTTGAAATGTGGTAAAAAAATCCTGGCAGATTTTGAAAAAATTCCAAACAAATGCCAATAAAAAATTCAGCCAGAGAAGGTTTGACAAAAAGAAAAGGTGGGAGAGTGGGGAAAAAAGAATGTACAATGGATCGGATAAAAAAGATACTGTAATGTACCTCATCGATCTTCCAGACACCATCCCTTATCAAATGGTCCACCCCGATGTACTTTTGTGCACAATTAACCATGCAGTGTATTTTAGTTTAAGATGTCAAGTTAGGTAAGGATTTGAAAGGAATAGTCAAGTTCACCACAGTTTAACTTTATCTCTTGTGTCATCATCCTTGTGTAATTGGTTAAGTTTGTAAGTTGTTCCAGATGTGGATGTACCAGCTTTTCTGGAAGAAAACAATGTTTACTTTCTCCTGTAGGGTTTCTGAGTTGATGATTGTATGTTGAAATTTCTCCATGTATCTGGTGTATGGGCAAAGTGTAAACATTGGTTGCATGTTATGTATTTCAGTCTATGTCAAATATTGTAAATGAAAAATCAAGAACAGTTTACTGTGTGCTTGTAAAAGATAACATATTTGTCAATACATAAACTGCCTTGCAAATTGATTGTCTTAAATATTATCACAGAAGTAGAAAAGGAAAAGAAACTAATCAAATTGCTGTAACATATTCACTCTCAGTGCCTGTATAGGCCTATACTTAACTATTTTATCATTACATTCAGCTGTTTGTTATATCTTTATCACTCTCCATGGGCCAAGGCACACTTGGGGTCAATGTCATCACTCTGTGCCAGTCTGTGTATGTCAGTCTGTCTGTATATGTATGTCCATGTTTCATACAATTGTTGACTTGTTTTGATAACTATATGGGAGCGAACAGTGATGTTGTCACTATTTTTTTTAATTTTTGATATTGTTGAAAATATGCAAATTAGTGCCAAAAAAGGCGTTTTTGGTAAAAAATCTTCTTCTTCATAACCGCTGGTCAGACAGCTTTGTTATTTGGTATACAGGTCCCTAGGGATAACCAAACTTAGATTTGTTCAAATTGTGATGAAATATGCAAATCTGTATTTTTAAGGAATTTTTTTGTCATTTTTGGTCAAAACTTTATTTCATCAAAAGCGCTTGTCTGACAGCTTTGATATTTGGTATACAGGTTCCTACAGATGAACTAAATATGATATATTAAATATATGACAAAATCTGCAATTTCGTATTTTTGGTGCAATTTTTGCCATTTTTGGTCAAAAAATGTCTTTCTCAAAAACTACTTGTCTGATACCTTTGATATTTGGTATACAGGTTCCTTGGGGTTGTGTTAGTGTGATATATTGAAATTTGATGAAATCTTCAATTTTTGTATTTTTGGGTCAATTTTTGCCATTTTTGGTCAAAATGTTTGTTTCTCAAAAGTTACTCATCTGATAGCTGTGGTATTTGGTATACAGGTTCCTAGGCTTTATCTTAGTGTAATATATTGAAATTATGATGAAATCATCAATTTTGTATTTTTGAAGCTAATTTTGCCATTTTTGGTCAGGCCATCCTGAAATGAGCTATCAGATATATCCACCTTTTTCATCAATACATGTGTCACAAAAAGTTATTCTCTACATAACACAGCAGAGCTCTGTCAACTGTTGAGTCGCTTGTTTTTTCAAAACCGCTGGTCAGACAGCTTTAATATTTGGTTTACAGTCCCTAGGATGACCTTAGTGAGATAATTTCATTCAGTTAGGAAATACTTAATTTTTTATCCATGTCTATAGTAGCTTCAGGGACTTTGGCCCTATGTTTAATTAGTCACGTGACCTGGCGGCCATATTGGATTTCATGAAAATCTCTAAATCACAACTACTCACCAGATATGAACTGTAAATGCTCATGTATTTCATTATATATTGAAGTTATGTGTAAATTTGAACCTTTGCCACATGTTTGCAACTTCATTGAAAGTATTATGATCAACATAATGAACAATATTCACCACAGATTAACTTTATAGGTCATTAAGTATTCAAATACGCAATTAGCTGAAATAGAAATAGTTAATTTCTCTGACTGTTGTATCACCACTTTATATAGCAAGTGTAATTGCATGCCTTTGGTCAAGTCCTTCAAACTATATATTCCAAACTTTGAAAGCTCATTAGATATGCAAACTATAAATTAGCTGACACGAAAACTTAAGGTGGTTGGAAAGGCTAGAGCGTCAGTTATAAACTTCAAAAAAATATTACAATATAAAAGTAGTCAACATTCTCTGTGGAATAAAAAAAACTAGACATTTGGGCACAAAGGCATTGTAGACTTATAGCCTGTTGAAACTTTTGAAAAACTGACCAAATAAGAAGAAGTTGGGGAGTCCTTAGTGTATTAACTATGGTAGAGGTCCCCTAGCTTTTAATAAAATGTTTGAAAAGGGAAAGTCATCATTTGCTGTTTTTCAGGAAAGTTTGACAAGGCGGTGCGGTGTGGCATTCAGAGTGAGTGACTGCTATTGTTAATGCATTTTTAGATTCTTTGAGTGTCAAAGAGGTGTCAAAAGTGAGATTAACCTAAAAAACTGCTCTGTGATTTCAAAAGAGGGGTGCAAATATGGCTTGTTTTCAACATTTTTGACAGAATAACAGTTTTCCTACATAATTGTATACCAATTTTATCCAACTTTGAAATGGGATATGGACATGGAATTTTTACAGCCTATTAACAAGGTTACAGACAAGATTTATATGGCACAATTTTCCTGTATATGAAGTACTTTTTGAAAAATCACATTTTGAAATTTGAAAGAATTTTTAATAATTTTTTGATATATAAACCCATGTAAAATCATAAAAACAAATTTTATTTACAAATCCTGCCGTACAAATCTTACAATAAATAGTATCAACATATTTATAACTAATTTGGTAATATTAATACTATCCAATTATTATTAAATTCAAATATGTAAAAAAAATATGAAAAATTAAATTTTTATATTTACTGGTGTCATATTTCAAAATTATGGCTGCAAATATACAATTTTTATATTCTTTGGAGAAAATATTAACTAAGGGAGTTATCCTGAAAATTTGAACTAAATATCTTGATTCTAACACTTGAAACTTGACATTAACTCTGAGAAAAGAATTGGTGCAAAAATAGCCTTTCCAACCACCTTAAGTGCGAAATGACTTCCAATATTGGTATAACCTGGTATAATCATCAATGTACATAGCATGTTATGCCAACTTTGATCAAATAAATCCAAGAATATATCCCTAATTAGGAAAGTTCATTAAATACACAAATTAGGAATTGGCTGAAGCAAAAATGCTTAATGCCTTTCAATAATGTTAGCCTACATAATAGTATCTTTCATATACATAGCAAGTTTTATCAATTTTGGTCATGTAAATTCAAATATATATCCCTAATTTCAAAAATTCATTAAATATGCAAATTAGGAGCTGGATGAAGTAAAAATGCTTCATGACTTTCAGTAACGTCGTATCATAGTATATTTATGTACATAGCAAGTTTCGTCAACTTTGGTCTAGTCAATACAGATAAATATCCCAAATTACGAAAGTTCATTAAATATGCAAATAAGGAATTGGCTAATGTTCAAATGCTTAATGACTTTCAATAATGTTCTATCATAGTATCTTTAATGTACGTAGCCAGTTTCGTCAACTGTGGTCTCGTCAATTCAGATAAATACCCCTAATTAGGAAAGTTCATAAAATATGCAAATTAGGAATTGGCTGAAGTAAAAATGCTTAATGACATTTAATAATGTTCTATCATAGTATCTTTAATGTACATAGCAAGTTTCATCAATTTTGGTCATGTAACTTCAAATATATATCCTCAATTTCAAAAGGTCATTAAATATGCAAATTAGGATTTGGATGACATAAAAAATGCTTATTGACTTTCAGTAATGTTAAATCATAGTATCCTCAATATGCATACCAAGTGTCGTCAATTTTGATCGAGTAAATTTAGATATATATGCCTAATTAGGAAATTTCATCAAATATGCAAATTAGTAATTATCTTTCACGTCACCCCTTAATAACTTGCACAGCTGATATATCTTGATGTGATCAACATTTGTAGCAAATCTCATCAAATTGTGTGCAGTCGTTCTCAATGTATAGCCGTTTTTTCTAAAATCATTAATTATGCAAATGAGCAAAAAGTAAGCAAGCCACACCCACCAAAAACTAATCAGTTCTTGCCATTTGCAAACTGAATCTATGTACTAGATTTGATTCTGATCTGATGAGCCGTTTTTGAGATATTGGGCACACAGACAGACAGACAGACAGACAGACAGACAGACATCGCTGCGACATATGCACGTGAGCAAAAAAAACATAGGGCAAATCATCTCCAAATTTGGTGTGTGGCATGCTTGCACTTTGCCCTTTAAAGTTAAACAATAAAATAATTAGCGATCACGTGACCTTGGCTGCCATATTGGATTTCGCGAAAATCGTGATTTAATCTTTAAAAATCTTCTTCTCCAGAACCAAAACACGGATTCGACTGAAATTTGACATGTAACATCTTAAGTGTGATCTCTTTCAAGTTGTTTTGATCGGTTCCATGGTTTGGCCGCCATATTGGATTTTGTGAAAATCGTGATTTACTCTTTAAAAATCTTCTTCTCCTGAACACAGGCCATTCGACTATAATTTCATTCATCTTTGACCCAATTCAGCATATTTTAGACCTTGCAACATGCAAACACCATGACTTGTCTGCACATCTACAGCTGATCAACTGGGCCCCGCAAGGCTGCTTGCAGCTTTAATTATGGTTGTAATCACTTCTTTCAACCCATGCCATTTTAGAATTAAGATAGATAATGCAAAATAAAATAGCCATTTTTTAGCTCATATTTGGTATATGTATAAATACCAAAAAGAGCTTATATGGTTGAGTCGGTGACATCTTTATGTCTTAGTGTTCTCCCCAGAAATTTTTGAAACAGGGTTGGCTAATTTGCATAACAATAACTATGTAAAGTTTATGTTAATTATGTAATACACACGTCAATCCATAGCATCAGAAAAAAATCCCACAATAAAAGGATAAAGTAAAATCTTTTATGCACTTTAAGCACTTCATATATTACATCCATATTTTCATTCAAAGTCTTCCAGTTCTATTTAGAATAACATTCAAAATCAGACATTTTATGTGATCCTCTGTTGCTACAATGTTTGTCTGTAGCCAGATTGCTAAAACCATGGACATCTTTTTTAAACGTCCATGGCAAAACAGTTACATGGACAAGTTCATACAGGACAGGACTGAATATTACACTTACAATTCGGAGTCAGCAGAGCATGCCTGCAGAGAAATATGTTGACTTTAAAACTCAATTCATAATAAAGAGAAGCCCGAAAATATTGATACCGGGTATTTTCAAGAACAAGATTTGAAATTGCATCGACTTCTACTTTGACAAACGTACAAAACCTCGACAACTGTGCGGCGTCAGCTGCCATGCATTGTGTGGAGCACACTTGAACACAGTGACGACCTTTGAACCTATACTGTATAGTGTATACCCTAACCGTATGTACATAGCTGCTGTATTCAGATGATCACACGAATGATTATTTTAGCTCATATAGTTCCTTTTATTTCATTTCACGGTCCCTTGAATATTGTAAAACGGGTCATGGGTGATCAAGTGCAATTGTTTCTCAAAGTCAATTGAACGAATCCATGCAAGTTACACGAGGTAACACACATGGCTTCAACGTCATGTTGACGTACACAGATCTCGAAATTGCTAACTCGGACACGAACATGTGGCGGCAGTACCATACATTTTTGCAACTGATGTTAGTTTGTCTCAGCCAATCGTACGATTTCCGCCACTTCAACCGGTTGCCTATTGTATAGATCATGCTTTGAGTGCCCGCTGGCAAAGATGCAGCACTGAGCTCCATGTCCGTTGTATAAAATAGCCATTGTCTGTACGATCGGCAGCGTAACACATTTCATGCTTTTTGAATTTAAGTTTCATCCGTCTTAGCCGATGTTCATTTGCAATAAGGCCGGCCCATTTATTCTCCTCGCAGACAAGCGCGACTTTGGGTGCTTTGCGCCCAATTACCCTGCCTCATTTTGTGTAAAACACCGAAAGCATAGACATGAAAGGAGAACTGTCTAACCATTTCAGACATTTTGGCAATGGAATAAACCTTTTTTTTAATCATCTGGCACGTCGTGTTATCGCCACATTAGAACCGTTTCACACTTGATAAGCTCGCTGTAATAAAAGTGAAAAAGTCGCCGCCGAGAAACAATAGGTCTTCAGCCACATTTAAAGAGTATCAGCGGACATGAAACAGGATCGGCATGAAAAATAAAGAATCGGGCGAAAAAAATAAGGGCTGATTCTGTTAAACAGCCTGGGGAGAACACTGTGTCTGTATGTATGTATGTGCGGATGTATGTCCGTCCACATCAAAACTCTAAAACCACCACACCTACCATCTTAGAATTTGGTGTGCAGGTAGACCCAGGGGTTTACATGTGAATTTGTTCAAATGAACATGTCAGTGTCAAAAATAAGCAAATGAGGTAAGAAAAAGTGAAAATCCTGGAAATGTCTTAGGGTGGTGGTATTAACTGAAACAGCCTACACATCTAAGTAAGAGGTTCTATCAGGCATGATCTCATTTGTATGCTGTGTACCTTCTATGTGTGGGAGTGGTGGCAGTACATATTGGCAAACCTGCTCAATCTAAGAGGGACTGTGTTGAAACATTCCTCTGCTATGCGTGTTCCTAAAGTTTACCCCCAGTATCTAAAGTTTCAGACCTTTTTTACTTGTAATTCATGTTTTTCTGGTGTAAATATTTCTTGAATAGATCAATTCAAACCAAATGTGAGCACACTGTCCTTGACAGTAATTTTTCTACATATACTGTTCTTTCAAGTGAAATACTACATTTCAGAAAATAGCTTCAAGTTTTTGACTTAAATTAATTTGTATCATTAATACCAAAATTGAGGTTTTTTACCCCAAATATGCACCGACTTCATCCTTTGAGTAAACTACTGTATACTAAACTATAGAGTCTCAGCTTTTTGAAAATATACAGTATGAGGGGGTTTCCTTGCCATCTTTGATGAGAAATATTGCTTTGAAAAAAACTACATGCAGCTCCACCTCAAGTCACCTTTCTTGTTTGTTTTTGTTTACAGAAAGTTGACAAGTTGTGTGGGTCAATTTTCAACAATTATTGGCATAACTGTACACCTTTACATTGTGCAACATTTTGTGGTCACAAAACAATCGTTGCCTTACTTTTAGAACATGGTGCATACGTCTATAGTGTTGACTCTGAGGTAGGTAACATTGTATTATAGAAATAACGGATGACGTGCTGACCATTAACGTTTATTTATGGGCAAGTGCGAGAGGAAAGCCAAAAATTAACAAGCCTCGCCCGTTAATTTGGCTTTCCTCGAGCCCAGGCCCATAAATAAATGTTAATGGTCAGAGCGGAGTCTGTTATTTCCATTATATTATCAACGAACCGTAGAAAACCGTCAAAATTTGCAAAAATTTCCAGAGCGAACGACAACTGAGCCCCAGAACTGAGCAATACGCGATGCACTGTCACGTACCCTGTAAAAAATTGGCAAATCCGGAGATATTTTCAGAAAAAAGTATCTCAACTTGGCCCACAAGTGCTCCATTTTATTTTGTTATTGATTATGATTTATGTTTGAGCTGCAAACTTACGATACTGTGAGTTGTTAATCTTATTATTCATATTCATGAGCATGTAAACAGACCATTACTGTGTATTTGTGGTCAGTCACGTGGTTCAGCTCGACCACAGACAGGGCATGGTAATATAATGTGTCATATTTGACCTATTTCATGTTAACTACCAGTTTTAGCTATTTTGTTCTTTGCGATCTGTTTCCATCATCGGGATATACCAGTACTTGCATGGAGATGATAGGCATTGCATTATATCTCAGTTGTGTCATTGTTTTATTATTAGCGCAAGACTGCATATGATATTGCAATTGATAGAAAGAATCAGGAGTTGGCTGACCTCATACTTCACAAGTGTAAGGTAAGTATGTATACACATCTGCTGATCTGGTTGTAAATTTTTAGTCCTTTGGGCCCTGTGGGCCCAAAGTGATGATGCGGCCCAATATGCCCAATAAAGTGGGCCATATGCCGTGGACGCAGGTATATCAGAAACGCTTCAGTAACTTTTTCTGAAATTTGGTCAGATGGCCACTTGGGCATGTATCTCAAACGGTGTTTGTTTTTTTTGATTGAATCATTCTAAAGTCACTTTTTTAGCTTTTTTATGAAAACCACTATTTTCAATTTTTCCTCAAAACCACCAATTTGATCATTTTGATGTTTTGCATGGGTTGAAATGCCATCAGAAATGTTCAAAGTTTGGTGATACATGCCTTGTATTATTTTTAAATAATACTTTTATCCATTTTTGTGTTATATTTACTTGATTTTTTACTCACTTTTGCTAAAGCTACTGTCTGCAAATGTGCACAACTGTAGGACAAAATCTGAGTTGAAGAATCGATACGGACGCCATCTTGTTTCTCGGTCTGGTCACATTTTTTACGTTATAAACGTTTCACTGTGTATTTCAATATGTTCTATAGTTATGAAGTTGACAGTGATGCACTTTTGCGGCTGTCGTGTATTTTTTTATACAAAAGGCGCCTTTGATCGACTAAAGAATGATGGCCTCCATAGGCGATAATCACCAGTACCGGCAGGCATATCAGTTCTACTGAGGAAGCAAAACTTGCTACATATACTGCAGATACCATGAAACAACATTGTTGAAAATCATTAAGCATTTTTACTTAAGCCAATTTCTAATTTACATATTTAATGACCTTTGCTTATTAGGGATATATACTGGATTTACTTGATCAAAGATGGCAAAACATGCTATGTACATTGATGATTATACCAGGTTAAAACAATATCAAAAGTCATTTCACATTTTCATGTCAGCTAATTTATAATTTGCATGCCTAATGAGCTTTCACAGCTCGGCATATATGGCTTTAA
Organism: Ptychodera flava; assembly: GCF_041260155.1. Classification (NCBI taxonomy): domain Eukaryota; kingdom Metazoa; phylum Hemichordata; class Enteropneusta; family Ptychoderidae; genus Ptychodera; species Ptychodera flava. The sequence continues at coordinate 1,103,763 of NC_091937.1, read as the reverse complement.
GGACTTGGCCAACGGTAATTACACTTGCTATATAAAGTGGTGATACAATGACAGCAGTAAAAGCTAATTACATATTTGTATACTTCATGACCTAATCGGTGGTGATTATTGTTCATTACGTTGATCATAATATTTTCAATGAAGTTGAAAACATGTGGCAAAGGTTAAAATTTACACATAACTGCAATATATAATGAAACACGTGAGCATTTTCAGTTCATATCTGGTGTTTTAATTTGTTGCAATGTAAAATGAATACATGGGACCATCCTGTGATATGTGAAACTCTGGGTTAAATATGAAAAATTGCACTGCTACTCCATTTGAAAAAAAAAATGATGCAGGTCTGACAGTAGAAATAAAAAATTGCTGTCACTCTGACTCGGAAATAGAATTGCTCCCATACCCACTTCCTCCATACCCCCCTCAGAAATCAAATGGATCTCCCTTAATACGCGCATGCGCATATAACAAGATAGCATTGTTTTCCAAGGACTTTGAAAAATCAAACCGATGCCATCTTGTTTCTCAGTCTGGTGCAAATTTTGACGTTTTACATTTTTCAGCGTGTATTTGATGATGTCTTGTGAATATGAACTTGACAGTGATGGTACTTTTGTTGCTGTCTTGTATTTTTTTGCACGAAACGCTCCTTCGATCAACTGAAGAATGATGGCGTCCGTACTCGGTACTCACCCGGTACCGGCGAAGCCATTTCTTTTAGCGGCAAATTTATAAGCATTTGGTCTTTGTGTTCTTTCTTTCCCTACATCAAGGAATTCCTACTGAATGTACAGTTTGTGAAATACTCAGAAAGGGTTGGTGCTGGAACTCGGTGGAAAAGGCTTGCAGTGGCACTTTTCTTTCCAGAAGATGACATTGAAAAAATTGAAGAAATGTACAAACATATGGAGGCTGAAGAGAGAAGTAGACTGTGTTGTATGCATGTATTGAAATTTTGGTTGGATGACCAAGCTGCCTGGCCTGATTTGCCTGAAGTAGAAGAAGCAATGCAAAGAGTTGATAAGATTGGCAAAGGAGCTGGTAAGTCAAGGTGCACTTTTTGGCATGAAAAAGGAGATTTTCTCCTATCGAGACATACCATACTGCATGCTGAAAATGAAGTAATATTGATCCATGATATGACCAGTGTTATGCAGGGTTCTCCGCAGTCCAAAACAGCGTCGCGGCCCGCGATGCTATCGTTCAAGCCCGTGACACTTTTGATCTCACCGCGACGCAATCATTGTTACCCATGACGCTATGAGGTTCAGCGGCAAAATGTTAACAGTGGCACTGGCAACTTCTGTACGATAATTGATCAGATGAAAGCAAGATCGATTATTTGTAGCTTCTTTGTCTTACAACGTCACCAGTTATAACTCCTTTCATTTGTATGAACAGTGATAACAACAGAACAATTTCATACGTCCCATCCTTGACAGTAACGGCAGCTTTTAACTCCCGACAGAAAAAATTGATATACAACTATAGCCAAAAGACAGCAAAAGTCAGCAATGATTTCCGACGAAATATTTTATATCAACATTTCAAATCATACGGATTACACAATCCCTAGATACAGAAGTTACAATTTCGTATATTTCCACTCGACTTACATCTTGAAATAAACAGTAAACGTTGAAGGAAGACGTCATGTATGCTGCCGATCAACAGCATAGCATAGCTTAGTGTGAACTGCCTGTCAAAGCACAGGCATGCGTTGGCTGCACGTAAACGCAACTCAATTTTCCAAGATCAAACGGCCAGTACTTTGTGAAAACAGCAAATTTGCAATGAAAATTGTTAGAGCCACCAGTAAAAACTCTTCACAGATGAAGGTTTAATTGCTTTAAATAAATGAAAATGTATATGAAGAGAATGAAAGCTAACATGGCGTGCGTGAATGTACACAATAGCGGATGTGACATCAGTGGGACTGTTCTATTTTGGTACAGGGGGTGCGCAGATGTAAAGAACCCTGATAAATGTTCTGAAAAAACATGGCACACGAGTGATGTTGTAATGGGAACTTCAATGTCTCATTGTTTTACATCTTTTAATAGTTTCTTTGATCTGAGAAGCAGTTTTACCAACTGTAACAGTACATTATACTCTCCGAACCTTTCTTATTTTTGAGATAGACAAGAGTAGAAGCTTATGCAACTTCGTTAGGATGTACTATATTTTGAAAAAATCAGTGGAGGAGGGACTCCACTCCAGAAGTACCCTGTTTTGTCACATTGGTGAATACAAACTTATGCAAATTTTATGCAAATATTTGAAAACCCACTTATGTAACTTTTATGCAAATTAGCTGCTACATTATCAAAAATTCCTAGGGAGAACCCTGTTATGTACAACCTGTGCAGACCTTGATCTTTTTTGTTGGGTAAAAGTATTTTATTGGACCACTCATTTATAAAGTCTTAAAGCCATTCTTTTGGTATGAAAGGCAGCTTAACTTCAGTGGGTTCATTGTTTCAAATGACTGACACATTGAAGCAACGGGAGCAACTGCTCCAGAAAACTGGCATAAATCTTTTCCACGCAGATAAATATAGCTCTGTGCCACCATAGTACCTTTCATGAATACTTTAGACAAAGCGTTGTGAGCGAAATACTGTCTACTGGTATTTTGCTGTTTCAAGTGAGTTATTGATGAAAAGTTTGTTTCTGTACACAGTCAGTGGCGTCAACAACATAGCCGTTGACCATTTCAAACTGCTGTCAATCACAAAGTGACACGCAGAAGGTGCTAATGATCAAACATTTGCTGTGTACACCGGATCACCTATGATATACACAATGCAACAAAACCTCAAATAAACAATATTCAATTCATACAAACCTGAAAACAGGCGAATGCATACCGCCACATTTTATATACGAAAGTTTTTTTAAATATTTTTATTAGATTTTGCTTGTGACAATGCACATGAGGTACTTAGGCCCAAAAGCAAGTTTACGGCAGTTCTCTTTTTTTGGGAGATGTGGCAGCCCTGAGAAGGACCGTTTGGTTTGTATCAAAGACACTCACTACTTACTGCCAATGGTGGCCCATGTAAGAACGATTTTGAGGATTTGGGTACACAGACCGTACGAGCTGCAACACACCTTTATACATGTATTTGTGAAAACAGCCCTTCCACTCGCACGAGACGTGACTTGCGTTCAATTTACATGCCATCCTTCCAGGCACCTCTCCTAAACAGCAAAGCGTCCAGTATTTTCTGTGCGATTTTCCTCTGATGCAGGCGTTCAGGTCACAAACCCGCTGCCCAGTAATTCCGGTCTTGATAACAACTGCCGGCACCCAACCTAAATTGGTTTTCTTTCCACAAGTTGTATGCAATATGAGATGAATAAAGGTCTTGTAAAAGTATCCTAAATTATCTCATGCGCATTCTTTACAAAAAATGTCAGATTTTTAATTTTTTTTATTGAATACAAAAAACGTTGATCTACCTGGTTCACGAGACAATCAATTCTAAAAACTAAAACCAAGAATTTTACAACTGGCCTTCCTCCCCTGCCTCCAAGTGAGGCTGTGTGTGGGCTTCCTCGTAAGCCACTACAGTCATTGCTGTGACGGCACTTTGCCGCCTGCTGTCCGCACAGTGTGCAAAGCCCGCCTCCGTCTTCTATTTTTCGCAAAAATCTGCAACGAAGGTAGTAACCTAAGCATGTTTCACCTCCATACCTACACTATGTCATGAACTCTCTCAACACGGTAGTGTTCGGCATCACTGGAACTCAACAATATCGCCCAATGAAATGCCGCCGTCTGAAAGAAGCAGAACCCTAACTTCGTCAGTATACTTATTCTTTTTGATCAAAGTAATGTTATGGTGACTCATCCAAGGTCTGCTGAACGATTTCCATGCCCGTGATCGCCTTCAATATAATATACACGAAGCACGGCGTGATGGATCATGACCGGTGGAACGAAACTGACCGCACTGTACATCTCGTCCACAGTACAGTCGTGACTGTGACACACAGGCTCTAATATGAACGTTTCGAGGCAACAGTCTTAAACAGCAGTGTTTTACAACATTATTTTGGAGTCAATTCGAAGTACTGCTAGGACTGAAACCAAAACGCACTGTTGAGTTGACATCTTCAAGCAACGCCAGCAGTGTACCCTGTTGGCCTTCGACAGCTCGGTACTGTACTATGAGTTTATTACGAAAATACCGCAAAGGATGCACGAGGACATTGGCGCAGCGTATCGCAGACCTTATGTTTTGAGGCGAGCGATCACTCCGCTCGCCTACCACTCGCGCAAATCAAATTCCGCGAGAGCGATTAGTCGCTCGCGCCACGGCTGGGATTCAAGTTTTTGAGACCAAAGGCACACGTTGTATCCAAAATGTAACATACTCTAATCTCCTCTGATCGACGCGCGAGGCACAGTGTAGCGAATAAAACTATGCTTTCAATATTCAGTTCACTTCACTTCAGTATGAATTACGTTCTCGGCAAGGTGCAACAATGTGATACAGTATTACAATAGCACTCATCTAGTGATAGTGTATCGGCATCGGGCCTGTACACTTCAATCACTACTACGGTTTGGAATTTACACGTATACAAATGTACAAAGTACAGCCCTTCATTCTTACAATTTCAAACCAACTCCGTTTTCTTGGCTGCTATATTCTTTCGTAGTGTTCAAAACATAAACGGTTATCCTGCCGCAGCAAGATTTCATTGGAAAAATATGCGTGACAAACGAGGATCATATTGCTTACGCTATCGAGATCGAACGTGGAGAAAATGTATACGATGATGAATGGCACTACACGTCGCAACTCGCGGAAACAAATGCATAATCTCTGATTAAACAGTTTAGCCTGAGCGACTGCTAGGTCTCTTGGTCCTTTGAAAATAATTAAATTGACTCTGAAAAGTTGGACAGATACCGATAATTCTCAAAAACGATCGCGAAACGATCATGAGTTCATTCCACCGTAAAACTTAAAAAATGACGTAAATTTTTGCGACATTTTGGCGCACAGCATAGGAGTTCTGTGTGACTGTCGTAAAATGGTACCTATTGCAGCCCTCGGCCCTCTTCGCCTTCGAGTGAACACACCGGGGATCGTGTACCTCGACGTGGCTGTTATGATAAATTCGTTTTGTTTTATGGAATGTAAACTGGTGATCACTTCGATATATCGCGGTAACAATCGGCCAAATTAACTTTGGTTGAAGACCAACGAGCATGCAGGATGTTTCAGCGGGCCGCAAACGTAAACAAATGAAACATAACTTGACTGTGGAGTGCTGGTAGCACGATTCAGTGTAAAATCTAGTTCTCAGTGTACGCGTACTCGGCGTAGTTCAAACTATGGAGGTAAAAAAATACCTCCATGTTCAAACCAAACATGTTTAATGGCAGCACTGTTGTCTTGGTAGATTTTGTCTCAATGCCAATGTATCTAATGTGCATTCCATAAGTCTTAGTATATTTAAAGGCTTGTATTTTATGAAAAAATCATGAAAAGGTTACATGTCCTTTTAAAAAGTATAAATTCATCTATTAGTCCGTGAATGCAACAGAGGCCACATTTTTGCATATTTATTGTTCGAAAAATGTTGAAAGTTAGCCAATATGCTATGAACATTTGGGTGGGAGAACACTGCTTATCCTGTTCCATCTATCAAAATACATAACCCGTTTTTTCTCCCTTCTCTATTACATAACAATAAGAAAGACGGCTAGTGCACATCGTTTTAGTAATAAATTTTATTCATGCACTCTCCATACTGTTTTCAGGGGACCTGTTCAATCACTCTCCTTTAGTCAGCAGTGCCATATTCAAATCACAAGAGATGACACAATTTTTTTTTTCACTCGCCTGACTACTTTTAGGGGAGCTGTTAAATCACTCGCCTACCACTCACCTGGATAGCTTCAGGAGAGTGAATTTTAGCTCTCCTGCCATTTTCAAAAAATAAGCCCTGATAGCATAAAGCTTTTTCAGCAAAGTGCATTGAGCTGTTACCATATAAAATGGTAGGCATATAGTGATAATCTAAGAATCCACATACTCACACAGTAAATGTGAATCTTTGCTATTTGGCAGGGATTGCCGGGAGGAAATGGGTCCAAAAGCAAATCTTTTTATCAGGATGGCAACAAATTTTTATATATGACCAAGTATTACTTTGAAATTAAAAATAATTTTCCTTGTTTTGGCAAAGAAAATCTTTTGTGTAAAAACAAACAAATTCACAATACCATGGAGCATCTTAAAGCATCTTAACAATTTATAAAGCTTTTACTCTTGCATGTAATTGAATATTGAATTGTAATGGAATGTTTGTATGTATATTGTTAAGGAGGAGCTCTAGTGTTCACAATGTGTTTATCTTTTCTCAATCTGCTATCTGTAGAAATTGTTCTAAATACAATACTATGTGACAGTTACAGACAGAGTAATTTATTTCCATAAACAGCCTTACACAAGAGCTGTGTGCACTTTGTATCTCTATATCAATGAAACACAATTTCCACATGACAATATATTATACTGGTATATCTGAATCTACCGGTATCTATTTTATTGTATGATTCAATATAACAGGTAGGAATTATCTGTCCAGACTTCTGCCTGTATCAAAGACCTGCCATATTTTTCATTTTGGAATATTAAAAGGACAACACACGTTGTGGAACATTATAATTTAAAGATAAACCAGCAATCCAACAGAGTGAAGAATTTGTTAACATTTTTCAAACTTTCTGTGGTCAATGATTAATTTCTAAATGATTTTTGACAAAGTGATCCATCTAAACATTTTTAGATACGAGCCAGTTTTCATCAAGTAAGTCCTCAAGCCTTGTCAATTGATGGGCTTGTGATGGACACAATTAATGCAATGTGCATTTGGACTCTGCATTCTGTAGCTGAGTATTACAGTCCTTGTCATTTAAGTTTGTCAGTGTTCGGCACAACATATTTCTTGACAGTAATATACAAGTTTTTTTACTCTGATACACAACATCAAAGAATATGTCAAGTGCTGCACGTTCTCTTATACGGCGTCCATCAACTTTTCACATTCCAAGCTTCTTCTTCAAAACAGTCCGATTCCTTTCATATTTGGAGTACAGGTCCCCAAGTACGACTTCAATCAGATATATTCAAATTGTGATGATATAAGCAAATTTTTTTTTTTGACGCTAATTTCGCTATTGTCAAAAATCTTCTTTTCCTTAACGGCTGGTCTTACAGCTTTAATATTTGGTATACAGGTCCTTAGGGATGATTTTATTTAGATTGTTGAAATTGCGATGAAATATGCAAATTTGTATTTTTAAGGCAATTTTTGTCATTTTTGTAAAAAATCTTTCAAAATCTTCTTCAAAAGTGCTGGTCAGAAAGCTTTTTAACTTTGATATTGAAGATGTAGGTCCCTAGTGATGACATATTTCAGATTTGTTCAAATTGTGCAGAAACATGCAGACTTTTATTTTTAAGGCAATTTTTAGCTACATAGACTATAGTCTATAGAAGCTATTGGGATGGGTATCCGTCCGTCGTCAGTCGTCAGTCTGTATGTATGTATGTATGTATGTCCGTTTGTGAGGCGTCCATCCACTCAAATATCTTGAGAACCGCAGTACTTACTGATTTGATATTTGTTGTGCAGATGAAAAGTATGATTTTGAGAAACTATTTTTTTTAAATTTTTGATATTGTTGAAAATAGGCAAATTAATGCCAAAAAAGGTGTTTTTGGTAAAAAATCTTCTTCTTCATAACCGCTGGTCAGACAGCTTTGTTATTTGGTGTACAGGTCCCTAGGGGTAACCCAACTTAGATTTGTTCAAATTGTGATGAAATATGCAAACGTGTATTTTTAAGGAATTTTTTTGTCATTTTTGGTCAAAATTTGACTTACATTGTATGTAATTCTTGTACTGTATAAACCCTATCAATTCACCCAGAAAAAAAATAATTAATATGATTTTAAATAATTGAATTAGGAAATCATCAAAGCCAAAATAATTTAGGCCAGAGAAAAAAAAAATCTTGTTCATCGGATTTTTTGGACCAAGTCCCAGGAGCGGCGAGCGAAAATTTTTTTTTTATTTTTTTTAGGCCGAAGGTAAACGCGGTTCTCTGGTATTTTTGCACAGATGCAGACAAGGCAAGATAATTGTTTCCCTTTTTACCAGAAATATCTCAGACAAGAAACACTGATACTGGTTACTGAATTCAATACTATATTTCCCAACAATAACATAGGCCATTACATTCACAGTTAGTGTTTGCACAACATATTCTGAGTATTTCAACATTCTCTCAGAATAAAACTGAAATGTACAGCAAATCACTGAAATCCAACAATTCAGTATTGTCCTTTAATATTGTCCTGGGGGACCTACCATCTGAGTTTTTTCATTTTACTTTGGACCTGTGTTTTTATGACATTTCGAGGATAGAAATACTTTTTCAGTTCAGATGGTTAACTTTTACCACCAGAAATAAAATAAGGTATCAATTGAATTCTAAAAAACTGGTAGTAAAGTGAAGTGTATATTACAACAGGTACAGAACATTTCTGCGGCATTCATTTAGTGTTCACAGTATGATAGCTTGTCATAAGCTACAAGCCTCTCATGCGGCAAATTTATGCAGTCTTCCATAACCAAAATGTTTTAGCCACAAGAATAAAAAAATTATGGCAGAAGAAAGCATTTAGTAGCACACTGGCAGTGTAGATACAATTGGCCCCGGTGTTACTTGTATGTCATAGTTGTGATCAAGCAGGCTTAATAGCATCTTGAATATGAGTATTTTTCTTGAGACCAAAGGGTTTGGCCAAACACACTCTTGCAAAACAATAAACAATGATATATGTTCATTTAAATTACTCACTGTTTGAGAGTGTACATTGTTTTAATGATTATGATAACATTTTAGCATAGATATATTTTCATTTGATATTTTGATATCATCAAGAAATGTCTGGTGATGTTCACTTCTACATCATTAAACTGGTCGAATCTGCAAAAATATTAAAATCATTCAGAATCACATAATTTCTTGTATAAGTCATAGCAGTTTGAAATAGACCAAATTAACAATTTTAATGAATTATTGCTTTAATGTTTACATGTAAAATTACAATTCACAAACGTGATGATTTGACAATGGATATGCTTACTGCAATTACTGTTGACAATTTTCCTTTGCAATGACTCTTAATAAAATTTAATTTAAAACTGACAGTCAAGCTGAATGCCATTTAAATTTGAAGCCACCAACATTACCTTTTACCTATTGGACCACCCTAGGTGGCTCTTTTGAACCATAATTGTACACTTAAGGGGTCTTCATGCATGGCATCACATGATGAGATGACCTAGACTTGACCTTTCAGAAAACCTGAGTTTTTCTCCTCTTCCTTTGTATTATTACTCCGTTTGTGAAATTTCCCTTTTAAATTATGGTTTTTACTATCAAACTGAGTAGTTGCAGGCCAAATTTTGATTCTAGCTAAGTAGGTAAAACTTCTCATAGACTGAAGGACGAACGTGACTCACGGAGGCAAAGCAAAGCCTCTGTGTACGCAGACGGAACAGCAACAATGTTTGTTTTACGTACCAGGGAATTCGTAACTTTGTAGAAAGGCGAGTGAAGTGTTTCAATACATTGCAACTTTGCATGAAGGAGGGTAAACTGTTTCAATATCTTACAACTTTTTCATTGTTAGCTGTAGTTTTTTGTTGAGGTGGCACCAGGGCCAGTCCAGGGTAGTAAAAATTCATTAGCCACAATGTTCGCCAAACTGGAATATCTGTAGCCATTTTTAACTTTCTTTAGCATTTGGCTAACTGGCGATCGGGTAGCCGGAGCCCTGCAACAACGTGTTGGCGGTCAACTAACATGTCGGAAGTCTCATTCAAAATCCCGTGTTCGCGAAAACCTGACAAAGTGTAGGGCGCCACCAGCGGCAGTACGAAAAATATTTGTAATGCAGAAGTAAGAATTTGCCGCGATCAAAAAAAAAAAAATTCCAATATGCCAAAGTAGAAGCGGCGATTCCGATGAACAATTTATTTTTTCTTCCTGGCCTTAGTGTAGAATTATCAGAAAGTTCAACTTTTTTTGACAGTTCATAGTGAAATGCTTACCATCCTGGAGGATTAAAACATGTAAAGGCAACTTTCCTGAATCCCAACTTTGACATATTTTGAACCGTCATTTATTGTGCCCTGTATGTTATCTAAAAGAAATTGCTCAAAATAGTCAATAGAGATAGAGATAGAGATAGAGAAAGTTCTAATTTCCATTTATGGTTGACTTGGTAAGGATAAATAAATTACTTTTTGAGGAAAAAAATAGAGTGTTCAATTAAAAGAGTGGTCAAAGTGATAGGGTTTTTATGTTTAAGCTGGGCTGTAGGATTCCTCATGTGCTATTTATAGCAATTATACAATCTGTGTAAACAGTGTAATGAAAGTTACATGATTCCTTATAATGCTTTTGATGACCTTGAACTTCTTAAGTTTCAAACATTTGTCTCTTCAGTGTGCTTTCTCTGAGTATGTACAGTCTCAACTTATTCAACAGAACTCACTTACAATGTTAATCACAGATATCCACCTTCTTCATCAATACATGTGTCACAAAAGGTTATTCTCTACATAACACAGCAGAGCTCTGTCAACTGTTGAGTTGCTTCTTCTTTCAAAACCGCTGGTCAGACAGCTTTAATATTTGGTCAAAGTGATAGGGTTTTTATGGTAAAGCTGGGCTGTAGGATTCCTCATGTGCTATTTATAGCAATTATGCAATCTGTGTAAACAGTGCAATGAAAGTTACATGATTCCTTATAATGCTTTTGATGACCTTGAACTTCTTAAGTTTCAAACATTTGTCTCTTCAGTGTGCTTTCTCTGAGTATGTACAGTCTCAACTTATTCAAAGAACTTACAATGTTTATCACAGATATCCACCTTCTTCATCAATACATGTGTCACAAAAGGTTATTCTCTACATAACACAGCAGAGCTCTGTCAACTGTTGAGTTGCTTCTTCTTTCAAAACCGCTGGTCAGACAGCTTTAATATTTGGTCAAAGTGATAGGGTTTTTTGATAAAGCTGGGCTGTAAGATTCCTCATGTGCTATTTATAGCAATTATGCAATCTGTGTAAACAGTGCAATGAAAGTGTACATGATTCCTTATAATGCTTTTGATGACCTTGAACTTCTTAAGTTTCAAACATTTGTCTCTTCAGTGTGCTTTCTCTGAGTATGTACAGTCTCAACTTATTCAACAGAACTCACAATGTTAATCACAGATATCCACCTTCTTCATCAATACATGTGTCACAAAAGGTTATTCTCTACATAACACAGCAGAGCTCTGTCAACTGTTGAGTTGCTTGTTCTTTCAAAACCGCTGGTCAGACAGCTTTAATATTTGGTTTACAAGTCCCTAGGATGACCTAAGTGAGATAATTTCATACAGTCAGGAAATACTTAATTTTGTATCCATGTCTATAGTAGCTTCAGGGACTTTGGCCCTATGTTTATAATTTTTAGCTACTATAGACTATAGTCTATAGAAGCTATTGGGATGGGTATCCGTCCGGCGTCCGTCGTCAGTCTGTATGTATGTATGTATGTATGTCCGTTTGTGAGGCGTCCGTCCACTCAAATATCTTGAGAACCGCAGTACTTACTGATTTGATATTTGTTGTGTAGATGAAAAATTCGATTTTGAGAAACTGTTTTTTTTTAATTTTTTGATATTGTTGAAAATAGGCAAATTAATGCCAAAAAAGGCGTTTTTGGTAAAAAATCTTCTTCTTCATAACCGCTGGTCAGACAGCTTTGTTATTTGGTATACAGGTCCCTAGGGACAACCAAACTTGGATTTGTTCAAATTGTGATGAAATATGCAAATCTGTATTTTTAAGGAATTTTTTTTGTCATTTTTGATCAAATTTGACTTACATTGTATGTAATTCTTGTACTGTATAAACCCTATCAATTCACCCAGAAAAAATAATTAATATGATTTTAAATAATTGAATTAATTAGGAAATCATCAAAGCCAAAATGATTTTAGTGTAGAATTATCAGAAAGATCAACTTTTTTTACAGTTCATAGTGAAATGCTTACCATCTTGGAGGATTAAAACATGTAAAGGCAACTTCCTGAATCCCAACTTTGACATATTCTGAACCGTCATTTATTGTGCCCTGTATGTTATCTAAAAGAAATTGCTCAAAATAGTCAATAGAGATAGAGATAGAGATAGAGAAAGTTCTAATATCCTTTTATGGTTGACTTGGTAAGGATAAAATAAAATTACGTTTTGAGGAAAAAAATAGAGTGGTCAATTAAAAGAGTGGTCAAAGTGATAGGGTTTTATGGTAAAGCTCGGCTGTAAGATTCCTCATGTGCTATTTATTGCAATTATGCAATCTATGTAAACAGTGCAATGAAAGTTACAGATTTCTTATAATGCTTTTGATGACCTTGAACTTCTTAAGTTTCAAACATTTGTATCTTCAGTGTGCTTTCTCTGAGTATATACAGTCTCAACTTATTCACTAGAACTCACTTACAATGTTAATCAAAGATATCCACCTTCTTCATCAATACATGTGTCACAAAAGGTTATTCTCTACATAACACAGCAGAGCTCTGTCAACTGTTGAGTTACTTGTTTTTTCAAAACCGCTGGTCAGACAGCTTTAATATTTGGTTTACAAGTCCCTAGGATGACCTTAGTGAGATAATATCATACAGTTAGGAAATACTTAATTTTGTATCCATGTCTATAGTAGCTTCAGGGACTTTGGCCCTATGTTTTATAATTTTTAGTCGAAAATTTCTTTTACTAAAACCACGTGTCTGATAGCTTTGATATTTGATATACAGATTCATAGGGATAATCAGAATGTGATACATCCAAATTTTGATAAAGTCTACAATTTTGTATTTTGGGGGCAATTTTGCCAGTTTTGATTGAAAAATGTATTATATCTCAAAAGTTGCTCCTCTGATAGCTTTGATATTTGGTATACAGGTTCCTAGGGTTTGTCTTAATATGATATATTGAAACTATGATGAAAATGCAATTTTGTATTTTTGGGGCAATTTTTGCCATTTTTGGTCAAAAAATTTGTTTCTCAAAAACTTCTCGTCTGATTACTTTGATATTTGGTAGAGGGATGACCTTAATGTAATATTTTCAAATTATGATGAAATCTTCAATTGTGTGTTTTTGCAGCCATTTTTGCCATTTTGGTCAGGCCATCCTAAAATGAGCTAAAATATTTTTACCTCTCTCATCAACACACAAGTCACAAATAGTTATTCTTTTAATAACACAGCGGCACTTTATTGGCTGTTAGGTCACTTGTTCTTGTTGTGAGACCTGTAGCCTTCATGATGTACTTTTTGGAGACAGAAGTGCTCCGTTTATCTACAATCATCTCAAACAAGGCAAAACGATTTACAATTGCAATGAAAACAGATAATAGGATTGTGAAGGCATCATTTGCTCTGTATTTGCTACAAGTTTAACACAATAACCATCTTGTTTTTGAAATGCCTTGGAAAGGTACAAGTTGGAAACACACTTTTGGAAATGGATTGAATAAGGATCTACTAGTATATTTGAAGGTAATAACTAAATGCAAGCATTTTGCGTTACAACAAACAGCAAAGAATAAAAGGTAGTCAAGTTTGTAATTGTGGAACAGACCTGTCAGTGGTAGCAGACCATGATGAATGAATTATTTGACATGGTGTCGTGACATTAGCTATTAATATTTCTGTATTCTGTATTGTTATTTTCAGATGTTTACTTCAGTGCAGATATGTCTTCAGATTCCAGTGGAACTAGGAGAATGTCCAAATATGGAAAACATTAAGTTTCCAGTGGAATTATGCTATTGCAAAGACATCAAGCGAAACCTTTATAACTTGCAATCACAACCAATGACCACATGTGTAAAATGTGACAAAATAAATAAATTACTGCAAACAAAAACAAGACTTACAGGCATACTGTTTAACTTCACCTGTTTAACTTTGCAATATTTTGACTCACACAAAAGTACAATATGCAAATATTTTCAGCTGTATTATTTTCACCTTTATATTTCCATGTCACCTTTATATTTCCAGCAAGTTATATTAGTTGTAAAAGGTGCAAAAAACTTGCTTCATAAATGATATTTTAAAGTTTGTGTGTACAAGTTTTTGTAATTATGGTGTACAGATCAGATATGTAAGTACATTGGTTAGTAGTGTGGTTATGAAATTTTCATTTAGAAGTAAGGAAATTCATAGTTATTGAAATTTGTTATCAGATGTAATTGGTAGTTCCTGTCACAATGTTGACCTGTGCAAAGTACATACAGCAATACTTTTACATCGTTTCTGTAAAGACACTGTAAGATATGTTATATTCAGCAGCTGTGGTTAGATCTTTTAAAAGCTTATAAAGCAAACAGAAGTGCAAACAACAGTAGTTTAATACCGTAATCATTGTAACTCTGATTGTTCAATTGCTGTATTTCCAATAAAGTACAGTCATTTTTTCCACTGACAAGTATATTTTCACTGCATGTGCCCAAGTCAATATGTAAATGTCGGACATGCAACAAACTATTAAGCAGTGCAAAAAATAAATGGAAATTCTGAAGATCCTAAATTTTCTTCTCAATGAGTCTTATTTATTTGATATCACCATTCCTATAGTGTCTTGTCATGTCATTGAAAATTATTTTGTTAAGGTCTCCCTTCATATATTCAATGTTTGATAATCTCGTTGCCGATTCCCAATCAGTAGTTTCACCCTGTCTTTACCAAGGCTTGGCCCAAACCTATTGTTATCAATGTATTTGTGTACCTGTTTACTTGGTACTCCATTCCGATGAACATGTCATTGACTCATCTTCATAAAAGTATTTCTAATGTTATTTCCTTTGCATTATGTCATTGCATCTCTAGATCATATCTCATGCAAGTTTCCTTCTTTTGCGATCAAATAAAAGATTGATTTGCCAAACTGCACTTTGCTAATTTACAGTTCACCTTGTTAGGCAATGTTTTGTTTCTGAATTGCAATGAAAGGCTTCCTTAGAACACTTGTCCATCAACATCAAAAATACGCAAACTGCTGCACATTTCAGCTTGGTATTTGCTGTGTGGATGTATCCTGAGCTATAGATGGGATTTTGTTCAAATTAAGTCTGCATTGCCAAAATTATGCAAATGAGCTTACAAAATGTGAAAATGGTCAAGAATTAATATCTCGAGAACTGCTGTTTTGATTGATTTGAAAATTTGTGTGCAAGTACCTTAGGTGAACCTTATACAGTTTTATGAATATTGTGAGAAGTTCTCCTTAATTTTGTATTTTTGCTGAATTTTTTGGTGATTTTTTGTTCACGTGTTTACACACGTGAGCATATGTCGCAGCGATGTCTGTCTGTCTGCCTGTCCGTCCGTCCGTCTGTCTGTCTATCTGTCTGTCTGTCTGTCTGTTGGTCCGATATCTCAAAAACGGCTTATCAGATCAGAATCAAATCTGGTACATATATTCAGTTAGCAAATGGCAAGAACTGATTAGTTTTTGGTGGGTGTGGCTTGCATACTTTTTGCTCATTTGCATAATTAATGATTTTAGAAAAAAACCCGGATATATATTAAAAACGACTACACACAATTTGATGAGATTTGCTACAAATGTTGATCACACATAGATATATCAGCAGTGGGAACCATTAAGGGGTGACATGAAAGATAAATGCTAATTTGCATATTTAATGAACTTTCCTAACTAGGGATATATGTCTGATTGGACTCGATCAAAATTAACCAAACTTGGTATGTATATTAAAGATACTATGATTTAACATTATTGAAAGTCATTAACCTTTAACTTCAGCCAATTCCTAATTTGCATATTTCATGAACTTTGTTAATTAGGAATATATATTTGAAATGACTGGACCAAAATTGATGAAACTTACTACATGTATTGAAGCCACTATGATACAACATTTTTGAAAGTCATTAAGCAGTTTTACTTCAGCCCATTCCGAATTTGCATATTTAATGAACTTTCCCAATTAGGGATATATATCTGAATTAACTTGATTGTAGTTGTTGAAACTTGCTATATACATCAAAGATACTGTGATATAACATTATTGAAAGTCAAAAGACATTTTTACTTCAGCCCAAACCTAATTTGAATATTAAATGAATTTTCATAATTAGGGATATTTATCTGAATCGACTTGATCAAAATTGATGAAACTTACTATGTACATTAAAGACTATATAATACAATATTATTGAAAGTCGTTAAGCATTTTCTCTTCAGCCAATTCCTAATTTGCATATTTAATGATCTTTCCTAATAAGAGACATATGTCTGAATTGACTTGACCAAAGTTGACAAAATTTGCTACACATATTGCAGATACCATGATACAACATTATTGACAATCATTAAGCATTTTACTTAAGCCAATTCCTAATTTACATATTTAATGAACTTTGCTTATTAGGGATATATACCGGGATTTACTTGATCAAAGTTGGCAAAACATGCTATGTACATTGATGATTATACCAGGTACTAGGTCAAAACAATATTGAAAGTCATTTCACATTTTCATGTCAGCTAATTTATAATTTGCATATCTAATGAGCTTTCACAGCTCGGCATATATGGCTTGAAGGACTTGGCCAACGGTAATTACACTTGCTAGATAAAGTGGTGATACAATAAGAGCAGTCAAATAACTTTAATATTTTTTATTTCAGCCAATTACATATTTGTATACTTCAAGACCTTTAAGAATTAATCGGCGGTGATTATTGTTCATTATGTTGATCATAATAATTTCAATGAAGTTGCAAACATGTGGCAAAGGTTCAAATTTACACATAACTTCAATATATAATGAAACACGTGAGCATTTTTAGTTCATATCTGGTTCTCATTTTCAGTAAAAATTATTCTTCTCTGAAATCGCCAGCCGAATCACTCTCAAATTTGGGTTGGATCTTTGCGAGGGTGTTACTCTTGTAATTTGTTGAAATTATGACAAAATTGGGAAAATTACTATTTTGGAGCAATTTTGTCATTTTTGGTCTAAAAATCTTAAACAGTATTTTCTTTTCAAAGCCCCTGGACAGACAGCTTTAATATTTGGTGTACAGATGTCAAGAGATGACAATAGTTAGATATGTGGAAATTGTCCTGAAATATACAAATTTGTATTTTTAAGACAGTTTTGTCATTTTTGGTCAAGAAAACTTGGTCTCAAAATTACTTGTCTGATAGCTTTGTAATTTGATACAAAAGTCCCAAAGGATGTTATTAGATAAATTTTCTGCTTAAAGTGTTGGAAACCCAAACATTTTTATATTTTAGGTAATTTTCTCAGTTTGTGACCTTAAATGACCTACACCAACCCAGGATATTTTGTGAAAGAGTTTCGAAGGCTGTGAACATAATTTTGTCATATTTAATATCAATTTGTTGTAAAATTGATCCAGACAACAAAGTTGAGGTAAATTTTTTCATTGCGAACCAATTTTTAGCTACTATAGACTATAGTCTATAGAAGCTATTGGGATGGGTATCCGTCCGGCGTCAGTCTGTATGTATGTATGTATGTATGTATGTATGTATGTCCGTTTGTGAGGCGTCCATCCACTCAAATATCTTGAGAACCGCAGTACTTACTGATTGGATATTTGTTGTGTAGATAAAATATATGATTTTGAGAAACCAGTTTTTTTAATTTTTTGATATTGTTGAAAATATGCAAATTAACGCCAAAAAAGGCGTTTTTGGTAAAAAATCTTCTTCTTCATAACCGCTGGTCAGACAGCTTTGTTATTTGGTATACAGGTCCCTAGGGATAACCCAACTTAGATTTGTTAAAAGTGTGATGAAATATGCAAATCTGTATTTTTAAGGAATTTTTTTTGTCATTTTTGGTCAAAATTTGACTTAGATTGTATGTAATTCTTGTACTGTATAAACCCTATCAATTCACCCGGAAAAAAATAATTAATATGATTTTAAATAATTGAATTAATAAGGAAATCATCAAAGCCAAAATAATTTTAGTGTAGAATTATTAGAAAGTTCAACTTTTTTGTCAGTTCATAGTGAAATGCTTACCATCTTGGAGGATTAAAACATGAAAAGGCAACTTTCCTGAATCCCAACTTTGACATATTATGAACCGTCATTTGTTGTGCCCTGTATGTTATCTAAAGGAAATTGCTCATAATAGTTTGTCATGATAGGGTGGTCAAATAAATAGAGATAGAGAAAGTTCTAATTTCCATTATGGTTGACTTGGTAAGGATAAAATAAAATTACTTTTTGAGGAAAAAAATAGAGTGGTCAATTAAAAGAGTGGTCAAAGTGATAGGGTTTTTATGGTAAAGCTGGGCTGCAAGATTCCTCATGTACTATTTATAGCAATTATGCAATCTGTGTAAACGGTGCAATGAAAGTGTTACATGATTCCTTATAATGCTTTTGATGACCTTGAACTTCTTAAGTTTCAAACATTTGTCTCTTCTGTGTGCTTTCTCTGATTACCTACAGGCTCAACTTCAGATATTTTGAGAACCGCAGTACTTACTGATTTGATATTTGTTGTGTAGATAAAATATATGATTTTGAGAAAGTATTTTTATTAATTTTTTGATATTGTTGAAAATATGCAAATTAGCACCAAAAAAGGCGTTTTTGGTAAAAAATCTTCTTCATAACTGCTGGTCAGACAGCTTTATTATTTGGTATACAGGTCCCTAGGGATAACCCAACTAAGATTTGTTGAAATTGTGATGAAATATGCAAATCTGTATTTTTAAGGATTTTTTTTTCCATTTTTGGTCAGGCCATCCTGAAATGAGCTATCAAAGATATCTACCTTCTTCATCAATACATGTGTCACAAAAGGTTATTCTCTACATAACACAGCAGAGCTGGGTCGCTTGTTCTTTCAAAACCGCTGGTCACACAGCTTTAATATTTGGTTTACAGGTCCCTAGGATGACCTTAGTGAGATAATTTCATACAGTCAGGAAATATTTAATTTTGTATCCATGTCTATTGTAGCTTCAGGGACTTTGGCCCTATGTTTGCAACTTTTGCATGTAAGACACACAAGACCTGATGAGAAATTTTGATCCAGGATAATTCCAGATGTTGTAATCCCCCCCCCCCCCCCCCCCCCCCCAACAGTGGAAGGCATTTCACTATCTGTAACTGATTTAAGTGTTGTTTACATTCGAATGATAGCACTCATAGCATTAATTAAAACATCCCCAAGGTTGTTAATACATTTCCTGCCAGCTGGTCTTATGTAAGGGGTGGAACATTTGATATTCAGGAGGGGGTAGGGGCTAGAAGATTGATGAGGTAGCATTACTTTTTACCAGATCCCTTGTACATTTTTTCCAACTCTTTATTTTTTCCCCACTCTCCCACCTTTTCTTTTTGTCAAGCTTCTCTGGCTAATTTTTTTGTTGACATTTGCTTATGTATGTAGGATCTGCTTGTCCCATTGCTATAGAAGTTGATATGCATGTTCCTAAAGATGACCTCCAGTACCTAAGTTGCAGACCTTATTTGCTTTTGTCATTCTTGTTTTTCTGGTTTAAATATTTCTTGAATTTACCAATTCAAATGTGAGGACACTGCCCTTGACGGTATTTTTAAGAAAATATTGTCATTTTTGGTCAAGAAAACTTGTTCTCAAAATTACTTGTTTGATAGCTTTGTAATTTGATATAAAGCCCCGAGGGATGTTAGTAGATAAATTTTCTGCTCAAAGTGTTGGGAAACCCCCAAATTTGTATATTTTAGGTAATTTTCTCAGTTTGTGACCTTAAATGACCTACCAACCCAGGATATGTTGTGAGACAGTTTTGAAGGCTGTGAACATAATTTTGTCATA
This sequence comes from Ptychodera flava, assembly GCF_041260155.1. Lineage (NCBI taxonomy): Eukaryota > Metazoa > Hemichordata > Enteropneusta > Ptychoderidae > Ptychodera > Ptychodera flava. The sequence goes on along the minus strand of NC_091937.1, from coordinate 1,083,772 downwards.
TTTGGTATCAACTTGTAGGAAAATTTGATCCAGGAAATAAAGCTGTTTACATTAGAATGATAACACTCATGGCATTAACTAAAAACTCCCCAAGGTTGTAAATACATTTCCTGTCATCTGGCCTTATGTAATACCAACGGATGGAACATTTTATATTCAGGAGGGGGTAGGGTCTAGAAGATTGACGAGGTAGCATTACTTTTTTACCAGATCCCTTGTACATTTTTTTACCCACTCAAACCTTCTCTTTTTATTTTTTGTTATTGACATTTGCTTATGTATTTCGGATCTGCTTGTCCCATTGCTATAGAAGTTGATATGCATGTTCCTAAAGATGACCTCCAGTACCTAAGTTGCAGACCTTATTTGCTTTTGTCATTCTAGTTTTTCCTGGTTTAAATATTTCTTGAATGGACCAATTCAAACGGAATGTGAGCACACTCCCCTTGACGGTATTTTTGGTGAAATTCTATAGTCAAATTTTTTGTCCACATACCAGTTGTAACAACCCTATTCAAATCAAGTACTTTTATGTCAATTATCAAATATCTATAAATGCATAGATATAGTTTTGTATTGATAAAGTATAACACAGTTTTCTCATACACTACCATTTATAGTGAATCAATATTGTCAACAGCTGATTATCAATTAAATCCAAATATCAAAATTTTGTACACACATGCTTGTGCAAAAATATTGCGATCCACCTGTAATTTCTGTCCAATCCCTCTGTTGGGTAATTTCAAAATTATACCAAGTCAGAAGGGGAAATTTGAACATAAACACCTCGTGAGTTTGTAAGGAGGGTCATTTGAAAAAATCTGAGAACCTTGTTTTTGAGAATATAACCCCCTCCAGAGGTGTATGATGTGTGTGCAACTTTACTCAAGCAATGTAGGGGGGGGGGGGGGGGTCATGAAATTTTTGTCATCGTAAAAGGGGGGGGGGTCATCAGTTTGTTGGTGCACATTGGTAGGGGAGGTTCACTTATTTTGACTGATGTGCAGGAAGAATTTGCCGGCCCACCCCTGGCCATAATAAGTGAACGCTCCCTTAATGCAAATATCACCCCAGTTTATAAACAAGCGACCTAATGGCCGATATAGCTCCACTGTGTTTATGTAGAGAATAACCATCGTCGTAAACCACGCGCCTCTTTACGGCAACAGCTCAGCACTACCCGTTACGAGATTTTTGTGCAGGTCAGCAGAGCGGAAATTATTGCTCTGGCTCGCGAGAATAACTACTTTTTGACACATGTTGATGAAGAAGGTGGAAATCTTTGATAGCTCATTTCAATGGCCAGAAAAAAGTGGCTAAAATAGTTGCAAAAATACACAATTGAAGATCTCATCATAATTTGAATATATCACATTGGATCATCCCTGAGAACATGTCAACCAAAGCTATCTGATGAGTAGTTTTTTGAGAATGAAATTTTCTGACCAAAAACGGCAAAAATTGCCCCCAAAAATTAAAAATTGCAGATTTCACCATAATTTCAATATATCATATATTAAAATAATCCCTTGGAACCTGTATACCAAATATAAAATTGCCCCAAAAATACAAAATTGCAGATTTCACCATAATTTCAATATATCACATTCAGTACATCTGTAGGAACCTGCATACTGAATTTCAAGGCTATCAGACCAGTACTTTTTGAGAAACACATTTTTTGACCAAAAATGGAAGAAATTGCCCCCCCCCCCAAAAAAAAAAAAAAAAAAATTGCAGATTTCATCATGATTTCAATAAATATTATTTAGATCATCTGTAGGAACCTGTATACCGAATTTCAAAGCTATCAGATGAGTACTTTTGAGAAACACATTTTTTGACCAAAAATGGAAGAAATTGCCCCAAAAATACAAAATTGCAGATTTCATCATGATTTCAATAAATATAATTAAGATCATCTGTAGGATCATCTGCATCCTGTGTGCGTTCCTAACACAGCGTACACTGCGTACGTACGCAGGGCTAGCGAGAGAGTTGCCGACATCGACGGTTATTTACGAAAAAAGAATAAAGACTGGCATTTTTGGAAGCGATCGAGTAGCTGAGGTAGGCAGGGATACGACTTGGGCCCAAGAACGCTGAATTTCGGCAGTAATTTGGCTTTTACGTCAAGTCCAAAAATGGATTTGAAGTCACCAACTCTACGTACGGGTCTTTGCAGGGCTGTGGTGAGCGGGGCTATTATTAGCTGTAGCGGAACACACAGCATCGTACGCAGGGCTAATACGTTCTCTACCTAGCCTCATGGCATGGAAGTGCTGATGAATAATATTACTTTGGGTCAAAGGTATTGAAGTGTCCAATCAGGTTCGTGCACAGAGTCCAAGGCCATGACCTACTTCATGTACTTCTGCACTGTTTTGATTTTGCTTCGCCAAGAAACGTATTCGTCATTGTCCATAGAAGTATGTTTGCTCTCCTTTGAGGTTGTTTGTGAAACAAATTCCGGGATAGGCCTTGGAATGCATACGATCGGCATCGCGGCAGTGCATGTAGCTAGCCCTACGAGTATGGCGAGAGTGTCTGGCTTTGGCTACGCCGCCTCCCACCTCCGGCAGGCGGCGTAGCCCCCGGCGTAGCCAAAGCCGGACACTGTCGCCATACTCGTAGGGCTACGCATGTAGCGTACCATGCTTGTGTAACTGCCGAGCTCAACGTGCATTCACGGTTGATACTCGTGTACAATCATGATGTGTTCAATTCTGATGAAGATTCATAAGTCTTACTTTTGCAGTCTTTTTTCCGTACGATAATCCCGACAATACGTGTTACTGTTAGACGAGGTGGCCATTTTATGATTCAATACTGCACAGCTACATAGCGTCACTATCGTGTGATCGAGGTACAGCATTGTTGAACGGGATACAGAAACTCTGCAGAGGGAGAAACGATCGTTGACATGAACAGTCAATGTACTTCAGCACGTAGTCCGCAGATAGCGGATCGAGAAAATAAACGTGTCCCAGTAAATAACGGAATATTTATGTACATTAACTCGATATTAATCAAATTTCCAGCTCATCGCAAAAAAATGTATTGCAAAGATTAATTTGTCACTGACAAATACTGCACTGTATGGAAAAAACAGTCTGTAGAATAGTTCAACCTCAAGTGGTATTACCGAGACAAACACTTGTGTTGTCAATTTTGATTTCATTTCATAAACTTCATACTTCATCGAGTATCGTGTATTTCAGCCTTTGTGAAGCCATTTTATTGATATTTTCAATTTTGTCTTGGCTTTGTTGTGGAATATGTTGAATCGTCTCCGTGGACATGTAGGCAAAAGTGTGACGGGTCGAAGTGACTTGGGTACCTGGGGCCGACCAAAACCAGTGTGAATTACTGGGGTCAAAGCGGACAGCGGCCGGGATGACGTGTTCCCCAAGCGAGCTACCTTCAGAAGTCTGTTTCATCGCAAAAAACGTCAACTTTTAAAACCCGTCATTTATTTACTGATGTTATTCTCAGCATCACAAACATATACGCCTCTGCTATGTATCACAGCAAATAGTTATATTTGAGCGCCCCGTAAATGGGATCCTCGTTTTTTTGCGAACCCGGAAGTGTGTCTTGCTCAATGCATTTCCTACCCATAGCGAGGGAAACTGCCCGCGTTCCCATGCTCCCATGCACCCTTTTTCAATGCCAGTGCAACGCCATCTGTGCAAAATTTGTTGTGGTATGCTCCCGTGTGATGGAAAACCTCTCTTATTCTAACAATGACGTAGTTGACTTTGGACTTCGATTTCGTAAATGTGATGTCCATGCAGTGAGTTTGGGTTGGCGCGCTTATAATGCAATCTTCGCCCGCCTGCGGTCCGATATCCCGCATTTATTAGCGATATTTATCTGTTTTGACTTGACCAAAGTTGGCAAAACTTGCTATGTACATTAAAGATACTATGATACAAGATTATTGAAAGTCATTTGACATTTTTTTCAGCCAATTCCCAATATGCATATTTAATGAACCTTCCAAATTAGGGATATATACTGGCATTTACTTGATAAAATTTGGCGAAACATGCTGTGTACATTGATCATTATACCAGGTTATAACAGTATTGAAAGTCATTTTGCATTTTCATGTCAGCTAATTCATAATTTGCATAAATAGCTAACAAGCTTTCACGGTTTGGCATATAGAGCTTGAAGGACTTGACCAAAGGTAATTACACATGCTATATTGTGATACAATGACAGTACTCAAAGAAATTAATTATTTTTATTTCAGCTAATTACATATTTGAATACTTAATGACCTTTAGATTTGATCTGTGGTGAAATTCATTGTGTTGATCATAACTCTTTAAATGTAGCAAAGCATGTAGCAAAGGTTCAAACTTGCACATAAATGCAATATATAATGAAACACGTGAGCATTTTCAGTTCATATCTGGTTTACTTTAGCCAATACCTTATTTGCAAATTTAATGAACTTTCCTAATTAAGGATATTTACCTGTCTTGACCAGACCAAAGCTGACAAATTGTTTTGTACATTAAAGATACTATGATACGAGATTATTAAAAGTCATTTAACATTTTTACTTCAGCCTATTCCTAATTTGCATATTTAATGAGAACATTTCAATCAATTCCTTATTTGCATATTTTAATGAACTTTCCTGATTGGGGATATATATTGGATTTAGAATTAATCTGTGGTGAATATTATTCGTTATGTTGATCATAACACTTTCAATGAAGTTGCAGAAATGTGGCAAGGGTTCAGTTTTGCATATAACTGCAATATATAATGAAACACGTGGGCATTTTCAGTTCATATCTGGTTTTTCAGATGCAAATTAGGTTTCTTGTGAACTTGCTGCAAATATGCAGCAAAGTCCCTGCCGCAACGTTGCTGCAAACTCTTTGCAGCAAATTTGCGGCACAATCCTTGCAGCAAACTTGCGGCAAATTAATTTGAATGTTACTGAAAATTTGCTGCAAACTCCATACAGCAAATTACTTTTATTTGCGCTGACCATTGCTTCTCATGAAACTGGTATTTCCGAGTTTAGTTGGATAAAACAAAACACATCGTGTGCTGTCCACAGTCGGCCAATATATAAATATTAATTATCCAACTTAACTCTGAAATACCAGTTTCACGAGAAGCAATGGTCAGCGCAAATAAAGTTATAAACAAAAAGATGACAGAGAAAAAAAGGTTAAATTCAATTGTGGTACAATTTATTTTATATGCCATGTTCATTTCATGCCACATAAGTGTCACGTCATGTCAAGATTTTCGACTTGAGAAGTTTCATGTAACATTTACATTACTGTCAAAGGCTGCGATTTGGCTTTCTATTCTCTGAATTTCTTGTCCCTTTAGTGTACCAGCAATGGATTCTGAAAAATATAAATCGTTCAGGGAAGAGTGTAAGTCTTTACCGTTTGACCAAACATTGTAAATTTCATGAAAGAAATCCATAATTATTTGAAAATGAGACAAAATCAAGTTGAAAAATTGAAGCAGAAAATGAGTAAATATTCATGATCGAAATTAAATTAATAATGATTAAAATGTCCGACAGCGGACAACTCGCCGTATGTGTTTACATACACGACGGCGACAATCTGCGAAAAATCTCAGCACTTCTGTAAGTAACTGTTGTGAAACGAAAGTGAATTCAGTATGAATCAGTACTCAACGAAATTTATCTTTAGGTAAAGATTGCAATACAACGATTACAGAACATAATTATAGCGATCGATGTACAGACGAACGGTACATTGACTTACATTTCTGAACGGCTCGCAGACGCTGGACGATTCCCGGTCCGGTTGCAGGTCTCACCGTGCTGTGTGTAAATACCGTACTCAGAAAATATAGTCGGCATCTTTACTGCCGCTCGCGTTCACAAATTTAGAACTCCGCCTGTCCCTGGTACTGTATACACGTTTTTGCAACTATGTGATATCATTTGGCTGGCGATTCCATAGAAAGATCACGAAATTGTCCACTAGAAAACTCCCTGCTCACAAGTACGCAGCCGACACTGGCCGATGGTACTAAAATCTAACTTCGCGCCGATCAAGCCTCATGACGATAACGGAAGTGCGATCTATAAATCATTACGCGATTGATAATGTAGTCCCGTTTTTAAATGCTGGAATTGACTCTACATCTGCACCAATCCGTTATATTTCATACTTAATATAGCATTTAATTTATTAGTTTAATGAAAATGGTTATTTTTATCATAGAAAGACTAAAACGGAAAGTAAAATTCTTTCAGCACGAAGAATCAATATCAATGCGCGAACTGACCTTGATGAACCGTGACCGGAGAGTGTAAACATGTCGGCTGCTCGCAGCTGATACACAGGACGTGTACGCGTGTTGGACGTTGGTGAAGCGGCGCTTTGAATTTTCGTACAGCGACTCGGGATGGAGTGTAATCCTAAATCTCAAATTGTGCTCGGCAATACAACTCTAACGCTGAAAACATGGACAAAAGCCTTTTACCTCGACCCATGTTATCAGAAGGCGAGATTTTGTCAGCGGCATCGATGGGACAGACTGTAAGCTGCAGTGCATTGTACGTACCGTATACATGTACTATATTGATGGGATGAATAGCTTGGAGCACAGCCACTACTCTGCTTGGAGGTAGTAGCGGAAACATTACTGTACAGATTTGCAGTAACAAAAGTCAGAGACGTGTCCTTACAGACCATCATCAAACGCACATTTCGTTCGAAACTGTTTGCATTTTGGTATCATTCGCAGAAAACAGGGTGTAACTTGCAAGACAGACAAGTCCCTGTTTCAAAAATTTGTTTCCCTAAAAATTCAGTTTTCGATCAACCATAATTTACCCAACCAGATTGTCAAAGGGCACTTTTATTACATCATGTCACTACAGTATATACTATAGATGCACTCTATATCCATGCAATGCTTTCACCAGCATAACTGAAGCTGTTCATTATCTAGCATTACCAGTTATTATAATTTAAAAAGTGGATTGTCTGTTATGAAATAAAGGAACATAAAATATAAATGAAAGATCAATTTTATGTTGCTTACACATGACTGGTCACGAAGTGCAACAGTACTCAGTGTGTAGTGTGTACTCCCTGGTAATGAAATAGTGGAAATATGTCAATCATGTGTTGCTGCATATTTGCAGCAATAATCTGGTTTGCCGCAAATTTGCAGCAACTTAGTCGTTTACCGCAAATTTGCTGCAAACTGACTTAAGGGTTTGCAGGAGGGTCACATCTACCTGCAAACTTCTGCAACTCCTTCCTGCAAGCTATATGCTTGCTGCATATTTGCAGCAAACTTACGGCAAATTTGCAGTAGAAATAATTTTCGGTAAGGGTGCAATCTGAGAGGTATTTCAATTTGCCTTTTACCAGTAAAACTGTTAGAAGACTCAAGGGGGGAGAGCACGAGAGGGCGGGGGGGTGCAAAATAAAACATGATTTCTTGGGTCAGAAAAGGGAAGGAAAACATTGAGTGCACTGAGGTGTAAAGTAGACCTATGTAGTGCATGCTTATATCATAAGTGCTGGGATAAAAACACAAGAGTTGCTTGTGGTAAAAACATTTGCGCCGCCTATGGCGGCGTGCCAGCAAAGAATACATGAGAATAAGGTTTCCAACTTTTGCTCATTTCTGGTGCATTGTGACAATTTTTTTTTCACTTCTGTCTGTTATGACAATTTTTTTCTCAGGCCATGACAGGATTAATTTTTGTTTTCTTCTATTGCACCTGGTGACGATTTTTTTTCTCAAAATCGTCCATATTGAAATTGATGTGCGCCACAGTGCAGTGCAGTGCAGCTCCATGAATGTAATTATTCAGGTATGTAAGAGTATCTCAAACCATACACTCCGAGTTCCAAAACCGAGTCGGACTTGCAAGTCCGAGTACTCGGACTTGCATACTCCGAGTAACACTGCTTACTCGGACTTGTATACTCCGAGTACATGGCCTACTCGGACTTGAATATACGCCGAGTAATATGTGTTCCTAGAAATGCATATTTTGCCATGCCAGACAAGAAACGATCGTTCGAAAAAAAGTATTTTATTACTAACAGAGATTACGGCTAGCGCTGATTGATATGTCGAAAATCTGCTCTTTTGAAAAAAACAATCATTTCACGATAAATCTGTTGCGCAATGTATATTTAACCACGGTCCCTCCACAAGAGAAGACCGTGATTTTACCCTCAGAAGAAAGCTGCTATCACGGGCCGGCACCAAAGTTTTTTGAAAGAGGACTTAGACGGCGGGCCGACGTAACATTTACAGTAAACCAATAAACTTCAGCAAGTCCAGCCAGTTATTCAGTCTGATATCGCACCATCGTTAATTAGCGAAATCAATGCATGACATCACAGGTCAAGTCAGGGGTGGCGCCTATCGACACGATCATCGTGTGAATAGACCAAAAAAAATGCTTACCGACACGATGATCGTGTGAATAAACCAAAAAAAATGCTTACCGACACGATGATCGTGTGGATAACGTGTTTTTTCTTACCTATCCACACGATGGTCGTGTCAATAAGACGCATTTTCCGCTTATTTGCACGATGATCGTGCAAATACACAGTTTTCTTACTTATTTGCACGATGATCGTGTCTATAAGACGCATTTCCCGCTTATTTGCACGATGATCGTGCGAATACGCAGTTTTTCTTACTTATTTGCACGATGATCGTGTCTATAAGACGCATTTTACGCCTATTTACACGATCATCGTGCAAATAAGCGGAAAATGCTTCTTAAAGACACGATCATCGTTTTGATAAAGAACAACACATACCGACACGATCATCGTGTAGATAAGAAAAACAAACGGATAATCCACACGATGATCGTGTCTATAAGAAGTATTTTCCGCTTATTTGCACGATCATCGTGCAAATAAGCGGAAAAATGCTTCTTATAGACACGATCATCGTGCAAATAAGCGGTTTTTCTTACTTATTTGCACGATCATTTTGCTTTTCCTGAAACGTCCTTTTTATAGTTTTTTTACATCTCAAGACTTTAATTATCATCTCAATTAGAAAATTTGAATATTGAATATAGAGAAAATATGTTTCTTAAAAAAAATATGGGCGTACTCGGTCTGGTCATGGAGTTAGGAAGGTTTGCATGTTTGGGTGACTATGTCCGCGACTCAATGGCGACTCTATCCCTACAGCGTGCAACCCCCTAATTACATATAAATAAGCTGAATGCAAAAAAAGTACGCGCGACGTTTCAAACTTGACGGCCATCTTTTATCCTGGAAATGTCGCAAACGAGTGATGGTGAGTTCCATACATCGGCTGTGTACGTACTGTGTGTACTAATATGGCGCTTTGCTTGAGGGGTTTGTCAGTTTGACTCAAAATTACTGGCAGTGGATCGGCGGAGATTGTCAAATGCAATGAATTTAGCGAGAAAATAGCAAAAATAGGAAAGGAGAGTAAAAGAGCGAGAAGGGAAAAATTACAAAGTAACTGACAGAAAATAAAGAGGGAAAAAAACACGTGGCTCCGGCCGCGAATCGAACGTGCACCTCCTGAGGCTGGCTTCCATCGTTCAGATGTGAGCACTCTTCGTTCCCGATGTGCCAACGGGTTATCGATCCAAACATTGGAGAAAATAAGCAAAATAATTAAAAGAAGTATTGTTGTCTCTTTCAAGCTGCGATTTTGTTTGTTATGCTCTCTAATTCAATTTTTTGGCAGTTTGAGCCTCGGAAACGTGAAATATTGAGATCGCGAACAAGATTTCATTGGTGGTTTATTATAAAACGGCAGTGGATTTTAGCAAGCGATGCCAGCAATTCAATTGTCAATTGAACACGTGGGCCTAAGGCTAAATTATGGAGAACACACTTTTTGTCACACGAGGAAATTTTATTTCAGCTCGAAAGCCGTACATTTGAGACCATGGTGACATAAGTGTACAATTTGCATTTGATCGCAAATTATCATGATCGTGTCGCTAAGTTGCTTTTTATTCCTGCTTACCGACACGATCATCGTGTCGATAGCCACAACGCAAGGTCAGGTCATTATTTATGACCAAATGGTCACTCGTACTCGGTTCATACCATACACGAGCGCACTGTGCTCATTTTATTTTGAAAAAATATTAGTTTAATTATTTTATCAAGACATAAATATGCCTAAATGCTTCGGCAAGTCTATCATGGCCTTGCCACGCTAGCAAACCAAGGCCACGACGTCACATGTTGACAGGTCATTCAATTATGGCGTCCATGTTCTAATAACTCGCTGCGCTGCACCTCGGTGATCATGAAACGTTGTTTGGGCCCAATAAAGTCATGTATCAAATCAAGATCTGATCCGATAATGAAGCTAAAAGACAAGACAAACTCATAATTTGCGTGACGGTAGCTACACTCAACAACGACAATGACTTGAGCGTGTTGTACAAGATACACAGCTAGATCAGGTGTCAGCTGATCGCGTTTATAACAACTCATTCTCTGAGCGACTTTAAAGTACTGCAGTGTGTATACTCTTACATACGCTGTTTGCAAATTTTTATCACAAGATCGATATTTCCTATGTTTTTCCAGCATTGTTTTTTCTATAAGCATGTGGAACTCGGCGTATTCAACTCCGAGTAGACCATGTACTCGGAGTATACAAGTCCGAGTAAAGCATTTGAGGGCCTACTCGGAGTATACAAGTCCGAGTAAGCAGTTTTACTCGGAGTATGCAAGTCCGAGTACTCGGACTTGCAAGTCCGACTCGGTTTTGGAACTCGGAGTATGCTTTGAAGGCACTCTTACATACCTCAATTATTGCATGTTTTCGTATTACAGAGATGAATGGTTGTTTTTCTTTCTCTGTATTGTTCACTTACATTTGTGACACATCTTGATGTACCATACCATACTCTCTGTTTATATGTGTTGAGTAAATAAAGATTGATTGATTGATTGAATCTGAGAAGTAATCAAATGGTTCTCCCCTAAGCTCCGCGTCGCTGACAGCGGAGCTTTAAGGTGACAAACACCTGGCTGAAAATTACAAAACCAGTTTCACTAACTTAGTAACATTAGCTACATCTAAACTACTTGAACATAATATTTGCTAACACATGATGAATTATTTCTAAAAGCATTCTATACTAAACGACACTGAACCATCGTTTACCATGTCAATCAATCAATCAATCTTTATTTACTCAACACATAATATATAAACAGAGAGTATGGTATGGTACATCAAGATGTGTTACAAAGGTAAGTGAACAATACAGAGAAAGAAAAACAACCATGGCTGCAAGTCCAGATACTTATGTGAAACTCAACTCATCGCGATCGTCACAATATTGATGAATGAATGAAATCATATGACCAAGGTTTACAAACAGAGATAGCTATACTTGACTTCTCAAAGGCCGTTTATATTGTCCTACACAATAGGCTGTTATACAAACATGACCACTATATGGTATTGGAGGGCCACTCCATACTTGGCTGTCACCTTTTCTCAGTGAACGACAAATGAGAGTTTTTTCAGATTCATATTCAGAAACGTTCCCTTTTCTCTGTCACTCACTGGCAACTCCAGGCACCCGTGGAGAACGCTTGGCATTAAAATCGGCAGTACAGCCCCTGTACAGGTGTTCATTATAAAAGTGTAAGACAGTATGTCCCTTAATGATGTCAAAAGCGTTCATTTTTGACCAAATAATGATATCAAAATATTATCTACAAAATGAGTGATCGAATGCGGATGGATAGCCCTGCGTACGATGCTGTGTGTTCCGCTACAGCTAATAGCCCCGCTCACCACACGGCTATTAGCTGTAGCTGAACACACACTGCCCAGCATCGTACGCAGGGCTAGCGGATGGATAGACAAGGAAACAAATGGCACACAGAAGGACTGGAAAAGAAACACCCCGGGGAAAAAAACATACAATGAACAAAAATAACTTGACTACACAAAGAAATCAGATGGGTTTTTCAATAGTTTTTGGTTTGTACGTGGCTTTATGTTCTCTGGTAGTGATATAAAAATGAAATACCATTATATTATGGGCTATGAATGACTCTTTCTGTCGGCAACTCAAAGTACGGATAGTGTAATACGATTACGAAAATAACTTCAGCGTTACATCCGGGCAGGGGACCCAGGCCAAATCCAGCCCGGGTATATTTAACTAGACAAATTTGCACTCACCACAGCCAGGCTGCTGGCAGTGTGATCGGCTTGTGTGTGTGGGACGTGCGCGCGTCGTGTTTGCTGATATCGACCCCCACCCCAAATTTTTTTTAAATCACAGCTAAATTCGACATCCTCAACAAGTGTAACGTTAACGTGTGCAGCTGTACCGAACACGAAGATGACTCACAACACATGTCCGGAGTCAGTGTGCGGCATCTTCATCGAAGCAAGGGAAAGTATACATGCCTCTCATGTGGTTATTGATATGCAGAATTTACAAGACTGGGAAAGGTAAGTGTACAATTTCCTTGATTGGTCTACGAGTTACATTTACTGCAACTAACCAAACGTCACAGTTCAATCGATAATGCTGCCGCAGTGCCTTGCCACCTCTGCCTGCATGGAGTGGCCCTGGTGTGATGTGTAATTTAGTTAGAGCATGTAAAGATGTAAACAAGACCACATCAAGCCCAGTTTGTTAATGTCCTAAAAATCGCTGATACACATCCATTAAAACAACACCTTTGTTAATGGATTTCTGCAGCCTGATCGAATTTCACTGCATCTCCTGACTGCACATATTTAGCCTAGTCTGGTTCCTTGTCCCCTTTTCTATGAAAAGGGTCAAGTATGGGCCATTCTATCCACGGCTGTGATTGGACGACATTATGGAAAATGTTGATTGGATAAGAGGAGTACCTGCATCTGCTGTGTCCGCTGCAGTGTTTACAGTGCGTTTCACCTAGGTACCGCAACTCAGCGTATTAGACGGACACAATCCACGTACAAAAACAGGATTAGCTTGGGTATCACAGACACATTTCAAAGCCACCGACTCGTTGATTAATTACAGTAAACCAGCATCAACCAGGGGCAGCCGCTATCTGTATGCATATCCATGTTTCATACAATTGTTGGCTTGTTTTGATAACGATACAGGAGCTGACAGTGACATTGTCACTATTTTATTATGTTGTGGGTGAATTTTATCATTTATCCATCATTAGGTAGCTTCACTTCGCCATACTTTGGATACAATGCTGAAGCTGACGCCGAATAATGTCATTTTCAGCATCAGCTAGAAAGGTCACTTCAGGTCGAGAATGAGGATGACGCCAACTTTACGCACGTACGTGTTATTCCCAACTGCACCTACCTGTATGTTGGAGGCGCAGCCAGTGTTCTACCATCTGTAGTCTGTTTGATCTTTAATAGACCCTTTCCTCAATGTCACCGGAAGTTTCCGTGCGCATGCATAACGATATGCACGTCGCCGGTTTGACCTAGTTCCGCTGCAGTCAAAGTCAACCCTCTGGAACGTTCGTCGACTCTCTATGTAGAGTTCGAGTATGCAAAGTCTGCTCCTGTATTTCCGGGCTATTTTTGCCATTTCATAAACAAAGCCTCTGCGTGAAAATCATCACACTAATTTTGTAATTTTCCTGTGGTATTAGCTTGCAAAAATGTTTCTAATTTCTTGCAAAGTCGAAGTGGTCGATCGTGTGACAGTTCGATAACCGTATGACAGCCCTGATTTTGTGGAGGGACCGTGCCTGATGTTATACTAGCGTACTTTGACGAGACCAAACGCTTTAAAGTATGACAAAAACTCAGATATTACGTTTACATATCACAAGTTTCAATTTGATTGAAATTTTGTAATAAGTTAGGCTATCAAACAGCACAAAAACCATTGATCTGACTGGAGCTGGCCCCTTGCCGGTAACACAATGATTCATTGACAGTTCCCCATGATATTTGACAGCGTTTCAGGGAAAGAACACTTATTTTTTATTCCACTTGCCCTTCGGGCAAGTGGGGGTTAAGTTCACTTGCCCGAATTGGAAAACCACTTGCCCAGTAAAATTATGTGGTTCGAAAAACAAAATCAGTGATTTTTTATTTCACACACTTTACTTCAAAACCTTTATCATGTTATTCATCAAACTTCATGATGTAGTGAAAATGTCAGTCACTCTCTCACTATTGCTGGACGCTCATTAATATTCAAGTTCATAAAAAAAATATAATATATAATATGCTTGTATGTTTACTTTCTTAGGGCTATAATACTGTACAAATAATAAACAGCCACTTCCACTGTACCTTCGAGGTATTTTTTTAGTTTTAACTGAACTGTACAGAAAGAAAAAATCTTTAGAAGTTATAAAGGAATTTTTGAAGCTTCTGAAAAATAGTGTACTTCTTTGTCATGTTTTTACACTACCTATATCATCCCTCACCACCATGGCACCATGAAGTTTTCATTACATTGCACTATACATGTTTTTCTGATGACCTAGGTGGTCTTTTTACTGCCCATGCGCAGATTAAGTAAACTTTTAATCATCAACTTAGGTTGTCAGCGAGTTTACGATGTGATGCATGCTGAATATCTCGATGTGAAATTCGGTCCGATTGCTTCTTGACAGTCATTTTAGAATGGGAAAATTCACAAACAGAGAGGTTGGTTGCCACGGACAAGTAACTTTTGGCTCATTGACCTGAGAAATAAGTCAGTGTTCATTGAAAATTTAAAGACTCGACCCGTTGACACAAAAGCTTGATTGTGACCATGCACGCTTTCATCTTTGCATGCAGTCTTTCCACAATGACCCCAGGGATGCCAGTCACTGAACTAAACATTGCATTGTAGAGTATGTTTTAGTAAAAGTACTATTTTTGGTGCTAATTGTCGCTACCTAATTTTATTTTTATAGAGTTGTAAACATTCATACAAAACACAAAAACTCCGTTTGTCTTTTTGATCGTACAGATATCATGACACCATAACCTTGTCTTGTGAGGGCAAGGAACTTTGTGGACGTACGCTCTACCAGCGTACGGTAATTAACTGATGGTATTGTTTATTGAAAACGATCATGTGATATTATGGAAAACTTATTCCTAGTTCTCACAATGAAGTAAAATAATTATTATTTGTTGTTGAAGTCGGTGTTCCCATATCAGAAAATCGATCTCATGGATTTGATTTCTAGGTATGGTAATTATTTTTCACTTGTCCCGTCGGGCAAGTGGCATCGGCGTTTCACTTGCCCGAAGGCGACTTTCACTTGCCCCGGGCAATCGGACAACCCTTAGTGTCTTTCCCTGGTGTTATTCTTTCCTTGTCATCAGTTAGTCTTAAATAAAAAAATGCCCAACGTACAGAAGTTTTGGCTTTACTTTAACGGTCTGAACATGCTTTCCTTCTCAGGGGTGAGCAAATCATGTTCTGAGTCACAAGCTCCCGTAGCCAAAATATTTACTAACAGCAGGCCCGCCAGTGACTCCTTTAATTTTGTGAAGTCCTCTGCCTGCTCTCAAACTGCAAAATGTGAGGGAAAAATTGTGTTTGGCATAAAACTTTTTGCCTAAGTTGACGAAACTCCTCAACCCAAAAATATGGCAAGATACCAATCAGTTCTTTTTAGGGTAGTGCATGGCCGTTCTTACGTGCATACATGATATGACTGTACTGTGATACTTTTGTGATTCCCAACTACTTCCATGTGATATTCTGGTGACCTCGATGACCCTCTGTAATAGAAGCATTGTCTCTTCATACCCATGTATTAATTTAGGAAATAGATGAAATTACAACAAAAAAATCACACTGCGCATCGCATACAAAATGTTTCAAAGTGGTGTAGATCCCGATTTCATATCCACCATAGTTGTCAATACCAGTCCAGCTATTATTACTCAAAGGCCGATCATTTTCTCTCTTGTCACAAGCGATTTCATCGCTAACAGCATGGTCCAAATGAATGATTTTTTTTCATTTCGAAGAGTTATACTGATGAATACAACGAGTTTCACAGCAACATTGTTTTTATTTTGATCTGTGAAAGATTGTTTTTTTTTCATGCTGCAATTTGCCCACTCTGCATAATACTTGATTCATATCATAAGTTGATTTTTACGTAGATGCTTGACGTTTTCATGCATAATTTTGTTGGTTTTTTAGCTCACATTTGGTATACCAATGTGAGGTAATCGTATAAGCTGAATCAGTTCATTTGCATGCCATTTGCATGTGTGTATGTATGTATGTATGTATGTATGTATGTATGTATGTCCGTCCACGTCAAAAACAGCTAAATCGCAGCACCTACTGTCTTAGTATTTGGTGTACAGGTGCACCTAGGGGTGGAGATGTGAATTTGTTCAAAGGAACATGTCAGTGCCAAAAACATGCAAATGAGGGGGAAAAAAAGGAAAAAACCCTGCAAATTGCTACAACTCTGTAACCGTTTGTCAGATTGGGTTGAAACTTGGTGTGCAGGTTTCTTTAGACATTCTAAAGTAGGTGTTAAAAAGTTGGGGTGAAATTTGCATGTTTCTATTTTTAGGGTGATTTTTTCAGTTTTAGTCAAAAAATGTTTTTCTCTGAAATCACTCATCTGATTGCTTTGAAAGTAGGTATACATGTTCCTCAAGTGTATACAAATTGAATTGAAATTTTCAAATTTGTGATTTTGGGGCAATTTTCCAAATTTTTGGTCAAAATTTTTTTTATTGAAAAATTACTAATCTGATAGCTTTGATAATTGGTATACAGGTTCCTAAGGTTGATCAAAATCAGTATATATGAATATCGTGAAGATATCTTGAATTTTGTATTTTTGCTGAATTTTTTGGTTATTTTTCTCATTTTAAGTAAAATTTCTTCTTCTCTGGAATTGCTAGCCCAATTGCTCTCAAATTTGGATTGAATGTTTGCAAGGTTGTTACCCTTCTAATTGTTGAAATTACAACAAAATTGGAAATATTACTGTTTTGGGGCAATTTTTGTCAATTTTGGTCAAAAAATCGTAAAATTCTTTTTAAAGCCCTTGGACAGACAGCTTTTATATTTGGTGTACAGATGTCCAGAGATGACGGTAGTTAGATATATGAAAATTGTCCTGAAATATACAAATTTGTATTTTTAAGACAATTTTGTCATTTTTGGTCAAGAAAACTTGTTCTTAAAAGTACTTGTCTTATAGCTTTGTAATTTGGTACAAAAGTCCCGAGGCATGTTATTAGATAAATTTTCCGCTCAAAGTGTTGGGAAACCCCCAAATTTTTATATTTTAGGTAATTTTGTTTTATGACCTTAAATGACCTACACCAACCCAGGATATGTTGTGAGAGAGTTTTGAAGGCTGTGAACATAATTTTGTCATGTTTAACAATTTGTAGTAAAATTTGATCTAGAAAACAAAGCTGAGGTAAATTTTTTCATTGCGAACCAATTTTTGCAACTTTTGCATGTAAGACACACAAGAACTGATGAGAAATTTGGATCCAGGATAATTCCAGATGTTGTAATCCCCCCACAGTATAAGGCATTTCACTATCTGTAACTGATTTAAGTGCTGTTTACATTCGAATGATAGCACTCATAGCATTAATTAAAACATCCCCAAAGTTGTAAATACATTTCGTACCAGCTGGTCTTATGTAAACATGGTCAACCAAGGGGTGGAACATTTGATATTCCGGAGGGGGTAGGGGATAGAAGATTGATGAGGTAGCGTTACTTTTTACCAGATACCTTGTACATTTTTTCCCACTCTTTATTTTTTCCCCACTCTCCCACCTTTTCTTTTTGTCAAGCTTCTCTGGCTAATTTTTTGTTGACATTTAGGATCTTGTCCCATTGCTATAGAAGTTGATATGCATGTTCCTAGAGATGACCTCGAGTACCTAAGTTGCAGACCTTATTTGCTTTTGTCATTCTTGTTTTTCTAGTTTAAATATTTCTTAAATTTACCAATTCAACAGGGCTTGACAATTCCTATCGCCCGACGCCCGGGACAAGTGAAATTTACGTTCGGGCAAGTCAAAAATAAAATCTGGTCGCCCGCCGGACAAGTTGTTTATACAACTTCTGGCGCAATCAACGCCAACCTAAGTTGCTGTTTGTGCACGTGTCGCCCGATTTGCGTTGTTGTTCACACAAAAAAAATGTCAATCACTGACTTTTTTTAGATACAATTGTGACGTTCTTCTGCGATTCACTTGCCGACTCACACAATGTTACAATTTTTCGATGATCGACATGAAATTGTTTCATCGTCCAATTAAAAAAGTCGCTTAAAATTTGGCGTAAACAGCATTTCTTTGTTGTATGCTGACTGCTCCGCCCTAACAAATTAGGTAAAAAATTGCAAAACCCAATCATATTGCTTATCGTGCAGTACTTCAAATTAATCATAATATGCGGCCTCGCGAGGTAGACGAACATTGTTGGCAGATAGTTTGTGGAGTGATCGCTGTAAAGATGAGTATTTTACGGTAATATTTCCACTAACACAAACAAGGCATTGTGCATTTTCGCGAGCCAGAGCGTAATTTCCGCTCCGCAGACCTACGCAAAAATCAAGCAAAGGTGTTGCCGTAAAGAGGCGCCTAGTTTACGACGATGGGCATTGTGTAACTCTGAGAAACGACGTTGTGATGATTTATGACGGCGCCACGAGGGCCAGCGTGTGGGATCGTCTAAGAATCTAGGACTCGATGTGATGATTAGAACGATGTTTCTGACAAAAGATCTAAACATAAGCGTTATGATGAGGAAAAACGCTGTAGATGTTATCTCTCGAAATGGAAAGCACAGTGGCCTTGGTTGAAATATGACGGTTCCAAAATGTTCTGTACGTCGTGTCTCAAATACCCCATCATTGCCAAACCATGGAGGTAGGAAGAGACTACCTCCATGGCCAAACCAAGTGAAATGCTTTTCTTGACGGATGTGACATGTTTCACGTTGAATCGATAAGGTCTCATGAGTTTGGTCAACCGCATTTGACTGTTTGGTGGATCGCAGATGAGATCGTGACGAGGACAATGATTGTAGAAATTTTGTGGTGTTGATCCCGATGTCATATCTGCCATAATGCCAGTCCAGCTCTCGTATCTAAACAGCCGAACATTTTCTCTTTTTAGAGTTTGACACGAGCGTTTTCATCGCTCACAACATGGTCAAAATGAATGTTTTTAGTCCCCACGGACATCATCTGGGGGGACTTATAGTATAAGTTTGGTCATGTCCGTGCGTCCATCCGTCCGTCCGTCCGTCCATTCGCGCAGATATCTCAGACATACCCTGGTCAATTTCCTTCAAACTTTGCATTAGGATAGTACCCTATCCCACACAGATGCACGTCGATTTGTTTCACAATGCGATCAAATTTGGCCGTGTTAGAGGACTTTTTAGTTTACACCTCCATAGACTCCCATGTATAAGGCAGTTCTCCATAGACTTCAATGTATAAGGCCAAGAAAAATAAAAATTTAGTTTCTCATCATATTCATATTGCAAAAAGGATGCAGTGACACAGTTTTTAGTCCCCACGGATGAAGTCCAGGGGGCTTATAGATTGGGTCATGTCCGTCCGTGAGTCCATCCGTGAGTCCATCCGTTCACACAGATATCTCAGATATTTTGACAAAATGTCACGTGACCTTGGTGACCTTTGACCTCAAATATACATATTTGTCCATTACTCAGTAACCACAAGTGCTACACCCTTCATATATGGTATGATGGGACACCTTATGACGCCACATATTGTACCTCATTAATTATGTGCATATATAATTTTGAGCGAGTCAATAGAGCGAGAGCTCTGATTTTTAGTATATAGGGATAACTTAGCAATACAAATTTTTTGACAAAATGTCACGTGACCTCGGTGACCTTTGACCTCAAATATACATATTTGTCCATAACTCAGTAACCACAAGTGCTACACCCTTCATGTATGGTATGATGGGACACCTTATGACGCCACATATTGTACCTCATTAATTATGTGCATATATAATTTTGAGCGAGCCAATAGAGCTAGAGGTCTGATTTTTGGTATATAGGGATAACTTAGCAATACAATTTTTTTGACAAAATGTCACGTGACCGCAATGACCTTTGACCTGAAATATACATATTTGTCCATAACTCAGTAACCACAAGTGGTACACCCTTCATATTTGGTATGATGGGAGACCTTATGACGCCACATACTGTACCTCATTAATTATGTGCATATCTAATTCTGAGCAAGCCAATAGAGCTGGATGTCTGATTTTTAGCTACTATAGACTATAGTCTATAGAAGCTATTGGGATGGGTATCCGTCCGGCGTCAGTCTGTATGTATGTATGTATGTATGTATGTATGTATGTATGTATGTATGTATGTCCGTTTGTGAGGCGTCCGTCCACTCAAATATCTTGAGAACCGCAGTACTTACTGATTTGATATTTGTTGTGTAGATGAAAAATATGATTTTGAGAAACTATTTTTTTTAATTTTTTGATATTGTTGAAAATAGGCAAATTAATGCCAAAAAAGATGTTTTTGGTAAAAAATCTTCTTCTTCATAACCGCTGGTCAGACAGCTTTGTTATTTGGTATACAGGTCCCTAGGGATAACCCAACTTAGATTTGTTCAAATTGTGATGAAATATGCAAATGTGTATTTTTAAGGAATTTTTTTGTCATTTTTGGTCAAAATTTGACTTACATTGTATGTAATTCTTGTACTGTATAAACCCTATCAATTCACCCAGAAAAAAATAATAAGATTTTAAATAATTGAATTAATTAGGAAATCATCAAAGCCAAAATAATTTTAGTGTGGAATTATTAGAAAGTTCAACTTTTTTTGACAGTTCATGGTGAAATGCTTATCATCTTGGAGGATTAAAACATGTAAAGGCAACTTTCCTGAATCCCAACTTTGATATTCTGAACCACCATTTATGTTATCTAAAAGAAATTGCTCATAATAGTTTGTCATGATAGGGTGGTCAAATAAATAGAGATAGAGAAAGTTCTAATTTCCATTTATGGTTGACTTGGTAAGGATAAAATAAGATTACTTTTTGAGGAAAAAAATAGAGTGGTCAATTAAAAGAGTGGTCAAAGTGATAGAGTTTTTATGGTAAAGCTTGGCTGTAAGATTCCTCATGTGCTATTTATAGCAATTATGCAATCTGTGTAAACAGTGCAATGAAAGTGTAACATGATTCCTTATAATGCTTTTGATGACCTTGAACTTCTTAAGTTTCAAACATTTGTCTCTTCAGTGTGCTTTCTCTGAGTACGTACAGTCTCAACTTATTCAACAGAACTTACTTACAATGTTAATTTGAAAGTTAAAATGTGCTTGGTTAATAGGATGAAAATACTGATAAAGGTAACCAGCTCAGATTCTTTATAACCTGACAGATATGCTGTTATTTTTATGACTTAATCTTGATTTAAGCAAGTCTTGTTTACTTTAATTAGAATGTAATTAACTCTGGTTTATTTGCTATTATAGACTAATATAGTCTTATGAAATATGCAAATCTGTATTTTTACGGAATTTTTTCCATTTTTGGTCAGGCTATCCTGAAATGAGCTATCAAAGATATCCACCTTCTTCATCAATACATGTGTCACAAAAGGTTAACACAGCAGAGCTCTGTCAACTGTTGAGTCGCTTGTTTTTTTCAAAACCGCTGGTCAGACAGCTTTAATATTTGGTTTACATGTCCCTAGGATGACCTTTGTGAGATAATTTCATACAGTCAGGAAATACTTAATTTTGTATCCATGTCTATAGTAGCTTCAGGGACTTTGGCCCTATGTTTGGTATATAGGGATAACTATAGGATAGAAATTTTTTGACCAAATGTCATGTGACCTCGATGACCTTTTACCTAAAATATACGTTTATGTCAATAAATAAGTAACCACAAGTGCTATGTCCTTTATTAGTCCCCACGGACACCGTCCGGGGGGACTTATAGGTTTGGTCATGTCCGTGCGTCCGTGCGTCCGTGCGTGCGTGCGTGCGTCTGTCCGTCCGTGCGGCGTCCGTCCGTTCACGCAGATATCTCAGAGACGCCTGGAGCGATTTCATTCAAACTTGGTACAAGGATTACTTCATATGTCATACAGATGCACGTCGATTTGTTTTCTGATACGATCCAATATGGCTGCCAGGCGGCCATTTTATTACGATTTTTTCATGTACAGAGCCATTACTCAGGCATGTTTCAACCTATTTTATTCAAAGTTGGTACAAGGACATTGACCTATGTCATACATATGCACTTCAATTTGTTTTGTGATACGATCCAATATGGCCGCCAGGCGGCCATTTTATTACGATTTTTTCATGTACAAAACCATTACTCAGGCATGTTTCAACCGATTTTATTCAAAGTTGGTACAAAGACATTGACCAATGTCATAGATATGCACGTCAATTTGTTTTGTGATACAATCAAATATGGCTGCCAGGCGGCCATTTTGTTACGATTTTTTCATATACAGAGCCATAACTCAGGCATATCTCAACCGATTTTATTCAAACTTGATACAAGGACATTGACCTATGTCATACATATGCACGTTAATTTGTTTTGTGATACAATCCAATATGGCCACCAGGCGGCCATTTTATTACGATTTTTTCATGTACAAAACCATTACTCAGGCATGTTTCAACCGATTTTATTCAAACTTGATACAAGGACATTGACCTATGTCATACATATGCACGTTAATTTGTTTTGTGATACAATCAAATATGGCTGCCAGGCGGCCATTTTGTTACGATTTTTTCATGTACAGAGCCATAACTCAGGCATATCTCAACCGATTTTATTCAAACTTGATACAAGGACATTGACCTATGTCACACACATGCACATTGAATTGTTTTGTGATAAGATCCAATATGGCGGACGTGTGGCCATTTTGTTACATTTTTTTCATGTCCGGAACCATAACTCAGACATGTATCAAGCGAATTTATTCAAAGTTGGTACAAGGAGATTGACCAATGTCATACATATGCAAGTCAATTTGTTTTGTGATACGATCCAATATGGCAGCCATTTGGTTATGATTTTTTCATGTACAAAGCCATAACTCAGGCATATCTCAACCGATTTTATTCAAAGTTGGTACAAGGACATTGACCTATGTCATACATATGCATATTGATTTGTCTTGTGATACGATCCAATATGGCCGCCTTGTGGCCATGTTATTACGATTTTTTCATGTCCTCAACCACAACTGAGACATGTATCAAGCGAATTTATTAAAAAGTATTTTGATCACAGACCTAATGAAGAGGACTCTATCCTCTCTGAGGACCTGTAATCAAAGTACCCATTAACAAGTGGGGACTGTGTCATCAACCAGTGTTCTCCCCAGAGCTTTTATAGAGTGGTGGCCGCCACTCTATATTTTTGGTAAACAATAGAAACTCATTACCATAACAATTAAATATATTGTTATGCAAATTAGCCGCCACTCTATCAGAAAATCCTGGGGAGATCACTGCATCAATGATGACTTCTATTTAGTAGGATGGGAGACCTTATGACAACACACGCTTTACCTCATTAATTATGCACACATCTAATTCTGGGCAAGCGAATAGAGCTAGAGGTCTGATTTTTGGCGTATAGGGATTTATCAGCAATGCAATTTTTTTTTCAAAATGTCATGTGACCTCGATGACCTTTGACCTTGATTATACATATTTATGCATAACTCAGTAACCGCAAGTTCTATACCCTCCAATTTTGATAGGATATTAGACCTTAAGATGTCACATCTTGTACCTCATTTATTATGCGCATATGTATTTCTTGGCTGGCCAATACAGCGAGAGGTCTGATCTTTTTTCCCAATTTAGAACCATAACTTAGACATGCCTCATGTGTTTCAAATTGGGAACAACAACATAGACCTATGTGCCCATATGATCTCAACATATACACTCCAGTGATACTTCTTAATGACCTCATTTCCCTGCCCCATCAAGACTAATACTCCTATTACAAGTGTGGGGACTATGTCATTGTCAATGACTTGTTTTTTTTATTACGAAGAGTTATACTTATGACTGCAACAAATTTCACAGCCATATTGTCTTTATTTTGATCTTTGAAAGATCGGTTTTTTCATGCTGCAATTTACCCACTCCACATAATACATGATCCATATCATGACACTTGATTTTATACGTAGATGCTTTACATTTTCATGCATAAGTTTGTTGTTTTTTTCAGATAAATTTCAAGCTGCAATTTCTGATAACAACGTTTTTAACCCCAGAATTGCATGATTTCTTTAATTTTTAACCTTAGAGAAGAATGTTACGTCAGTTAGGCTCGGCACGGAGCTGGACTCCCTTTCTTGCTCCATGCACTTGGTAACCATCCATCTTCTTGTTCAATTCTGTTTATCGTTTGATGCTGATTTAATTTGCTACTCTCCAATTTTATGGAATCTTTCAGTTGCTTCACTGTCTGCTTCCAAAGCAAGTATGTTCTGAATTAGCTCTGCATGGCAGGGCTGTGTGTTACCAGCGTTGTACGGCCTCCCACCACACAGCCCTGCCTTGCAGAGCTAGTTTGGAATGTATTCTCATCGATCGCCATAGCTGTGGGTCCATAGCTGTGGTGTTTTCAGGCGGGATTTCTGCCTTTTACGGGCTAGTTTTGACTTTAACGCGGGGATAAAAACGTAAAAGTCAAAACCAGCCCGTAAAAGGCAGAAATCCCGCCCGAAAACACCACAGCTATGAACCCACAGCTACGATTGCCATAGCAAGGACGTTGGCAAGGCGACTTCCGCAGCTGAACTTGGTCAAGTCGCCATGCAAATGATATGCTAATCTAACTTCCGGTTGAATGAGGAAAAGGTCTATTGTCAAAATGCATATACATTGCTATGCCAGGGATGTAGAAAATTTTTGACACAGCAGGAAAATTATGGTTGACATCCAGAAATGTCCGCAATGCATTTCTCTGCTTAGGTATATTTATCTGAATTTACTGGACTAAAGTTGATGAAACTTGATGTACATTGAAGATAATATGATATAACATTATTGAAAGTCCTTAAACATTTTTACATCAGCAAATTCCTAATTTGCATATTTAATGAAATTTTCTTATTTGTATTCTTGTTGACTGTATTGACTAGTTAAACACCATGGCTATTTTGATATCATTTTTGAAGTACACGAGAAACTGTAACTAGCAAACACAACAAGGATCATGGAAATACATGACCATTTGCCACTTACAGAGCTTTAAACTTGTAAATGATCATTTAACCGTACTAAAAACATCTCTCATTGTAAAACAAATTTCCTAATTAAGGATATATAGCTTGATTGACTCGACCAGAGTTGACGAAACTTGATATATGTACATTGAAGACACTACAATTACATTATTCAAAGTCATTTAGCATTTTTTCAGCCAATTCTTAATTTGCATATTTCCTAATCAGGGACCGTTCAGTTCAGGGCACATCAAAATCTTGTTGCCGGTGTTCAGAAAAATATAGACCCCCCTGCAATTTTCGTGACACCCACTCCCGCCCCCCACCCCAGCCCCCGCTGAAAAATAACCAAAACCCATATGTCAAATTTACCCACACGGTTTGGATTTAAACTCCGGCACGCGGCGCACTTCATTTGTGTAGCAGAGATGCCAATGCACAAACTTCTCAGCCACATCCATGCAAACGTCTGTTAATAAGGACTACTGTAAGGCAATTTTTAACTTCATTTCCATTACGTAGCAACCAAAGTCGTCGGCAAGAGGATACGTTTGCCTGCAAACCAGAGCCAATATTTTGGACGATGGAATAAATAAAAAATCCAAAGCCACGTCCATTGAATGGCACGGCCAAGGCGGTGAAGGACGTTGCTGGCTTGAACTTGCAGAGCTGAAGCCCAGCTTAGTACGTCGGACACCAGTTTGTAATGGTATTTCCAAGTCGTTCATATCCGTTCCATCAAAGGAACAAGTCGAGCCGTCCCGTCAAAAATACGTTCTCATTTTCAGTCACGCACAACTGAATAAGTGACTTTTGTCTCGCACCATCGGCACCATTTGCCAAGTCGTTTGCAAGAGGTAGCCTTCTAGATAAGCATTGCCGAGTTTGTCAAGTTCGGCAGATATCTCTATAGTACCAGGCAGCCAAGTACGTCTAACTCCGCCAGAAAACGTCACCATGCTATCCTGCCAAGTCCGCTAAAAAGCAGTAAAAAAAACCCAGCCCCCCTCGGGTGTGGGGGACTGGCGGACAGGTTTCTGCACCTTTCCCTGTCTATCGACTCCCTGCGAACCCATTTCGAGGGGAAAAGGCGTTCCTTGTCTGAAAACCTGTCCTCGGATGACCCCTAAACGCACAGGGGATAGCAAAACGTAGTGCCATCGACTTGGCAGGAAAGGGGGTACCCAAAAAGGGCCCGATTTCCACAGAGTTGGTAGAATAACGGTCACCAGTGCTTAGATTCTGGCTACACCTAATTTCAAGCGGATTTTCACCGACTTGGCAGGAAAAGGGGTACTGACCTTGCGCATCTTCAAATATTGAATGTTCATATGTAACAGTTGTTCTAATTATCATCAATTAGCATTAGTGTCGTTCTCACTGCAATGTTTTCGATGGCCCAGCACCGCCCCTAATCCGAGTCCGACTCAGAAAAGTAAATGAGAACAGTTCCCAACGCCCCTGGGCCACTGTTAATTTAGGACGAGGTGGACCTGAGTCCAAGCTCGGACTTAACTTCGGCGCTTGAGTCTGTGTGAAGGCATTGAAAATTAACAAAGGCGAAAAACGCCCTCAACTTTTGGGCACATTTTGGATGTGACCTACAACCTTTTTCAGTTGCCGCTGTGAGTTCAATCATGTAATAAAGGGAAATCAGCTCCACACATAGCCTATACCATTTTTTTCGTTCTCTGTGTTCATGTTTGATTTTGTGTGTTTGGCTATTAGTGTAGATGTATATAAGCCATAGCGAGACGTAGCCGTAATCTGGCTGTCGAATGACAGTGTGATCCTTTGACGCTACGTTTCGAACCAATGTGTGGTCTCTTCCTCAGTCGCTTTTTATACATGTACTTGCTCTCCTTGGATTTTAGTTTCACTGTTTGTGGCTTAAAACTTGTCAGTGTTTTGTTCGTCCAGTAAGGAGGCTAGAATATTTACATTTGGGTCAATTTGTTGTATTTCATTTTGTTTGGTCATTTCTGTAAGATTGTGTACTCGTGCATTTATGAGTGTGTCGCCAATGTTTGGATTTCTTTTTTATGTGATGATCGGTTTCATCGTGAATAAATTCTTAGTGTTTGATCTTTTTCTATTTCTTCCCAGTCTTCAGGAGTGCTTGTTTGATGTCTTTTGTTTTGATATGTGGGCTATATGTGGTTGAAAATATCACTTTATTCGGGTTGTTGTTGTGTGTTTGTTTGTGATTTAAATGTGTTCTTCTTGTTGCGTAATCTGTTTCCGCATTGATGTTCGATATTTCTTGTTGTGAATATCCTCGTTGTAGTAATTTTTCATTAAATGTTTTGACTTTGTTGTTAAAGTCCTCTTCATTGTTGCATGTCCTTATGTACCTTAATGTTTCGCCCTTGAAAGTTGATTTTGGATGACATGATTCCCTGTGTAAGAACTGGAATGTATCTGTTGGTTTTGTGTGTGTTCTAGTGTCTAGTATGTTTTCGTTGTTGTATCGTTGACCTTTATAAATAACTAGGTCAAGATATGTTATTTCGTGTGAAGAACTTTCATATGAAAATTTGAAAGTAGGATGCATTTTGTTAGTGTTGTGAACAGTGTGTGGAACTCACGCAAAATCTCTACTGGCCAAGTGGGCCAGCAACTTTAAAAAATCACTGGTCCTGAAGAAAATCAACTGGTCCGATCGTCAGGTCTAATCCAAATATAATGCAGATTTTTTACCCGCTCTCAGGGGGCCTAGAACATTTGATTAAAAAAATAAAAAGACACCACTTCAACATCCTAACATCAAACTGTTTTGTGCCTTTTAATTCATTTAAAGGAAAGCAAATGATGATGACTATCAAAACCAAGTTTGGGCAACTGGTCTCAGTGCCAAAAAACATATGAAATCAGTGAAAGGTTAAACACAAACACATATACGTTTGTATTTCTTAAAACAGCCTTTCACAACAAATATGATTACATTGAGAAAACGAGCACAAGCGTGGGCTTGAAGTTGAAATATGTCCCAACACGAAAAAGCTAAGCGTCCAGAACTCCGATCAGAGATGGATAAGTTTTGGCACCACAAATACAGGATCACACGCAAATCGAGTCACTATAACTGTACAGTTTACTCTAAGCTTTCAAAAACGATTCTGGCTTCTCCTCCTTGAGAGAAGATGACTATCATCGAATCCAAGAAAGGGAATACAACAAATTTGGGCAACTGATGAAGAGAAAAAATACTGAAGTTTCGAAACCCACGTTAAAAGACGAATCACAAAAATGTAATCTTTACAGGCGACCGAGGCAAATGGCCATCAAGGTCAAATCACAATGAAGGCGCGATTTTGCACAATGTTTAAATATCGGACATTTACTTTCTAGTTTCGAAGTTTGGCGTCCACAATATTTCTGTCATACATAACAATCTATATATCGGGTCTAATATCGATATTAGACGACACAAGAATGACTTGCCTTCTGTTGCGGCACGCCAGGTTTGCGAAATTGCCGATATTTTACCTCAAGCTGATACATATCGGCGATTTTTTGGACTGTAATAATCGATACTAGACCATTGTATAATGACTTTGCCTTGCGTCTCGACACGCCGGATCTGTGAAATCACAGATATTTACTTCATATTTATTGGAAATTGGAACTCTAATATCGATACTGGAATGACTTGCCTTGTGTCTCGGGCACGTCTGGTCTATGTAAAATTGCCGATGTTTATCGGCGATTTCGGGACTCTAAGATCGATTCTGGTCGATTCTAGACTTTCAAATCGCGAGTAAATATCCAATATACATGTATATCAGAGATTTTACCACCTCACAGCTCTTGACAGGCCCCGACTTCCTCAATCCGACTCTTACTTCGATACTAGACGATACCATACTTGTCAGATTGTGGGTAAATATTAGATGTATATCAGGGATTTCACTATACCTTACAGATCTGGCCCCGCTGTCTGGCCAAGCCCGATTTCTGTAGTCCGACTCTATTAACTTAAATTATACGAGCCTAGACTTGCCTTAAACTGTGGGTAAATATCCTATATTGGAGATTTCCCCAACTCACATATCTGACCAAACAATTCTAATTTCGATATTGTGTTGTCCAGTAGCTGTAAATGTTGGATGTCATATAAAAGTGCAATGTCGCGGTGTCATGGAAATCCATTTTACCTCGACATACGCTAAACAATAACTTTTATGACCACAAGAAGATACATGTACATGCTTAACAAATGGGTAGCATATTGAATAGCGCCACTACTCTCGCGAGAAAAGGTGAGGTAAGGTCTTTCGCCTGGATGCATTACCGATCAGTCTGTTCAGTTTTTATTTGCGAATTTCACGTTTTGCAAATCTCTTGAAAGAATAAATTTCGTATCTCTGAATAATTTTGTCTGGTATTTAGCTTAGCAAACGTTTGGGTTAACTTCTTTCCAATCCATATAGTGAAAGTTACTGGCCCGCGTCTTTAGGAACTGCAGGACATCTTTCAGGATTTACTGGTCCAGCATGAAAATAGCTGGTCTCGGGCCATGGGGTTAGCGTGAATTTCGCATGCTGGTTGTGAATTCGTGGAGTTTCGTGTTCTATTCCAATAAAAATTAGGAAAATATCGTTTCTGAATCTACACCACAGTGATATTTTTGTTTTGTATACGCGTATGATTTTCAGTTCTAATTTGTGAAACGTGATGTGGGTGAAAAGCAGATGCATTTTCGATTTGTGGATTTACATTCAACATTTCTAGACCGTCAAAATTGTCATGAAGACGATGGCCAAGTAGTCTAGAAGGCATATTTAGGAGTAGACACTGGAGACGTGTTCTCGACGTCCGCCATCTTAATTTGTTGATGTTGATGTCCAATATGACCATGGGGGTGTTTAGGTCAGCGTCACTTTCAAACAAAGGCCCAAACTTATGCGTGTGGATGCTCACAGTATTCTCGGCCTAATCCCCTGTATTTGCAAAGCTTCAACACAGACCCAGCAACGCCCAAAAACTCACAGTGAGAACAAGACTTCTTAACCACGTTTCTACCTGCAAAAAAGGATGAGATAAAGCTGAAAGACTATTAACTAGAGTTTGCCTTCAGATTACAAAACTGTGTTGGAACTGAAATGAATGAAAATTGAATGATTTGTGTTGGCTTCCAATTTATTAAACATTTTTACCGGATAGAAAAAGAAAGAAAAAAGAGTGTCTTTCATTTGATATTTGATTAATACTATAACCTTAATTTGCTATTACCATGGAAAAATCTTCATATATGTTGTAAAATTTCTTATAGTCCCCTCAGTCACAACTAAATCCCCCCCTCCCCCAAATTTTCAAGTAGGGCGACATTCCCCCTTGCAAGAGAAACCTGGAGAAAAGACTATCACATTTTGAGTACTTTCATGATCAGTGGCTAGGTTGACCTAGAGTTAAACATACACTCTCCCTCACTTCAACAGCTCCTTCCCAAGTGTTGGACAAAGGAATCTTCACTCAACACCGATGTACATGTAGCCCTGTACAGATCACTCAATCCAAAATCAATTGGTTACACACATGCTTGGCGCCTTCAAAGATGTCGTCTGTTGACTTTTTGTTAACAGATTCTCTCTCTCTTGCCCAGCACCCACAGAAGTTAGTGTTGATCACAAAATTGACCTACTTTTCACAACTAGATCAACCTACAACAATAATACATCCTGGGGACTTTGTCATCATCAGTGACTTACTAATATCATTCCCAGAGCTATCCAGATTCTTATTTGTGCACTTGTACCATCAAGGTTGGACTTCTTGACTGCAACAGTCTTCTCTCTGGTTTTACCAACCGCCTATAGCCCTTTTCCTGCCAAGTCCATATTTCACCACCAGGTCAAAATGATTAAAATTAATGAAACATAACATATTCCATATGGTGTATTTTAACATAATACTGTATATTTCAAAGCTTTTGAAAACATAAATACTGTAAACTTGATTTTTTTGAACAAAAGATGCTATAACAAACAGACCAAGCCAAGTGGGTGAAATTACGTCATGTTTTTGCTCAATACCGCTTTTTACTGACTTGGCTGATGGGGAAGTGATACTGTCTGGCAGGAAAAGGGTTAATAGAAAAGCTGCAATGAGTTCAAATGCAGCTGCCCAGCTTGTCTGCAAACCAAAATATGTTTTGAAATCACTTTGTTGCTGACATACAGTGTACAATGTAGTACCGGTAGTATTCAGCACAACATTTCTACAGCGTTTCACAACCCAGCTTCTGGTAGTGGACCACAATACATTTACCTCTCTGAACTCATACACCTGCACACTCCCCCTGGACACTTACTTTGTGCATCAGACCCACATCTCTTTAGGACTTCCAGGACTTTTACAAAAGCCATTGATGAAAGAAAGGTCCTTTTCTTAAATTAGCCAGAAAATTTGGAATGTTCTTCCCTTCAGACTCTGCCACCTTAACCCTTTTCCTGCCGAGCGTCCTTGTCCGTTATCCTGCCAAGTCAGTAGAAAACCGCCCCATAATATGTGCCTGCAAAAGATTGGCTCTCCTGCACGCTATCCTGCCAGGCATTTTGGCAGAAATCGCCCATTTTCAGGGTAGTTTTAGCCGTACTTATACGTGTTAGACTTCGATAATTTCTACATGCCCGTAGACAGGGGAAGGAGCTCAAGGGTTACTGCAGAAAAAAATTGAGGTCACCGGCTTTGTTTGCCCCTGGGAGTGCGTCATTTTATTGCCATTTCATGTTTATTTTTTCGGAAATAAACTCCTTCAGTATTACACACGTCCGCTAGGCACAAACATCACCTCACTCGTCTGTTAGTCAGAGACCCTGAGGGTCGTGCTAGGGGTGCAGCAGCACCGGCAAACTGTCCTGTTTCCCCAGGGTAGGGTCAATTGAATACGTACCTTCAACGACTTGGCAGTGTAGCACAAAAACTAGGTTTTTGCCGTTGTATTAACGACATGGCTGAGCCATTGAAGCAAAGCTCCACGTAGTTTAGCCAGCTCAGTTGGGAGTTGGTTTACGAGTGTTACCGTTCATTACTGACTTAATCGAGTGGTCCTCAGTCAGGTACGGGTTTGTACCGACATGGCTTGGGCTGCAGCTAACCAGTGATAACCAGTCACTACACCCAAGTCTTCAGTTCACTTTTGCCATGCACGGGTGCAATGCAATATGCTTCCATTGTTCTAGCCATCGACGTGTCCACATGCCTGGCAGCCATATTGTACTGCTAGCTGGTTTGCATAACAAAAGCAGTCCCTGCTAAGTGCAGGCGGTATCCCTGTAGCATTGACCTTATGTCCCCTTTTGAATTCTCTGTACGCAAACAGCATACGTAGTTACCAATGCGTCGGCAAGAGGATATGTTTGCCTGCAAACCAGAGCCAATACTTTGGACGATGGAATAAATAAAAAATCCAAAGCAACGTCCATTGAATGGCACGGCCAAGGCGGTGAAGGACGTTGCCTGGCTTGAACTTGCAGAGCTGAAGCCCAGCTTAGTACGTCGGACACCAGTTTGTAATGGTATTTCCGAGTCGTTCATATCGGTTCCATCGGAGGAACAAGTCGAGCCGTCCCGTCAAAAATACGTTCTCATTTTCAGTCACGCACAACTGAATAAGTGACTTTCGTCTCGCACCATCGGCACCATCTGCCAAGTCGTTTGCAAGAGGTAGCCTTCTAGATTAGCATTGCCGAGTTGGTCAAGTTCCGCAGCAATCTCTATAGTGCCAGGCAGCCAAGTACGTCCAACTCAGCCAGAAAACGTCACCATGCTATCCTGCCAAGTCCGCTAAAAAGCGGTAAAAAAAAACCCAGCCCCCTCGGGTGTGGGGGACTGGCGGACAGGTTTCTGCACCTTTCCCTGTCTATCGACTCCCTGCGAACCCATTTCGAGGGGAAAAGGCGTTCCTTGTCAGAAAACCTCTCCTCGGATGACCCCTAAACGCACAGGGGATAGCAAAACGTAGTGCCGTCGACTTGGCAGGAAAGGGGGTACCCAAAAAGGGCCCGATTTCCACCGGGTTGGTAGAATAACGGTCACCAGTGCTTAGATTCTGGCTACACCGAATTTCAAGCGGATTTTCACTGACTTGGCAGGAAAAGGGTTAATCCTTTTCCTGCCAAGTCCATATTTCATCACCAGGTCAAGATGGTTAAAATTAATGAAACACAACATATTCCATATGGTGTATTTAACATATACTGTACATTTGAAGGCTGTTGAAAACATAAATTCTGTAAACTTGATTTTTTTTGGACTAAAGATGCTATAACAGACCAAGCCAAGTAGGTGAAAATACATCATGTTTTGGCTCAATAATGCTTTTTACTGACTTGGCTGATGGGGAAGTGATACTGTCTGGCAGGAAAAGGGTTAAATCACAAACATCCTTTTGCCAGACCTTTAAATTAACCTCACCTCTTTGATCGGTATATAAACTGAAAATTCTATATTTTTGATTTTCTTTAATTAAATTTGTTCAATGTCCTGTGCCTGGAGCTCTTCTAGGAGTGTTTCTCCCTATTATTATATGAATTACTGTTATTGTTATTTGATTAGTATCAGCCAGTCCTGTGGGATATTTAAATTGTTTATGAAATTTTTTATCTTTAAATTTTCAATTTATTCTGCCAGATGTGCTTACCAACCCATTCATCTCTGTGATGTACAATCAAGGTACCATACATAGAAATTATATGTTGACTTCACATATGTGCTGTTTTCTTCCAGAGATATTTCCAAAGTGAAGGTAATTGTTGAGACGTCGAGCATCAAAGTTACTAGTTCTGATGGTTTGAGTGTCATCTTCCCTTTACCAGATATAAGACTTGTTCCACAGTCTTGTCACTCCTTGCAGTGGATGGCTGGAGAGGGTCTGCATATGAGACTTGAAACCCAGTACAAGGCTAACCCACCTGATGGGGTGTCATTTGCTGGTGAATCACTGAACTTAAGGGAAGAGATAGAACTCCTTTCAAGTCAGAAATATTGCCAATTTGCGTGTAAAGTGTGTGGCGCAAACATTTTACGAGCAAACAGGTGAGTCACTCCTAACATGTGTACTTAGTGTTACCCTGTAATGACATGTTACCTGTAAATTTATGAAATGTATAATTTAATGATTTACCATTGAATCTACACAACATTGATGAGTGGTTCATTGAATGGCCAGCCACCTCAGTGAACAGATTGACCAAAGTGATGGACTATTTTATCAGGGACTGATTCATAAGGAGTAAAATTAAATGTGTCCAGAGAAGAAAGGTCTTTGTGGTTTATTCAGCTCTATGCAAGGAAATGTTTAATTCATTCAACAATATCAATTGAATTTTACAACATGAATTATATGATCATAATTGGCAATGCCACACCCTTACATGTATGTAGCCATCAGATGGAGTGGAAGACAGGTTCTCAGAAATATTTTCGCTAATTTATGAGAACATGTCCATGCAGCAGTAGGTATTGATGCTACTTCACCCACTGTATTATAATTGCTTTGAAATAACATGTACATGTAGAATGTCTTGGAAACTGCATTAAGTATTACCGTCTTACTTGTCTCACTGTCTTTAGCCTTTTACAATAAGGTAGACTTTGTTTTCCTTTGAATGTACATGTGTCAATACAGGAGCACAAGTCCCAATAACAGGTTCATGTTCCTTCTTCAGTCACCTCAAGAGAGTACTCCAGTTGCCTTCAGAAAACTGGCAAGATGTTCTAGATGACTGGTATTGCCATGGCAATACTACTGTGGAAAAGATGAAGAAGACCTGCTTGATACCGAAAGAAAATGATTGCTTTGTCGGTAATCTGTACATATCAATTGGTGTTACTAGTCTGCTGGATGATTCCTTGGATTTTGCAGATTCATCCTGTCATATTCAGACATCAAAAGTGAGTGTAAGTGACAAATCAATGGGGGTATTGAATTTAGAATATGTTGAAACTTGGAATTATGAATTTTGTGTACGATATTCACCGTAAAGAGTGAGCCAACACAATCTCTTCTCGGTTAATATCAGATTGTCACTGTGTTGGAACTCTTTCCAACTGTAGGTGGCGTTGCATTTAAAGTCCCAATAGCTGTTTCTTTTAGCATTATTTTTGTGATTTTACTTCCAAACTGAAACAATTTCATGGGAATGTACTCATTGAGGGGTGTTTATACAAGTATAATAAACTGTCCACTGGGATTGTATGTGCAAGTTCGAGCAAGATAAATAATAAACATTTGCCTAAACGTAAAATGGCGCCCTCATGGAAATAAAGCAAAAGCACTGTACCTCATGTATATGCATTGGAATCTCCACAGAAACAACAGAGTAGTTCAATATAATGCATAGTGCTTAATGTTTTCGACTGGGACATCATATGCTTTATTTTCTTTATAATATCACCAGTTTCTAAATGATACTATAGATTTTCCAAAGGCAGAGCATCTAAAGTTTAGTATGGTAGGAATAGTTTGCTCAAAGGATTAAGAGGTGCAAGTTTAAGGTTGAAACCTCAATTTTGGCATTAATGATAACAGTTTAAGTAAAAAAGTCGATAATACTGTATGAAATTTAATATCACATATGAAACAAACATATGTAGAAATAAACGACAATATTTTTTTTTTGCATCATCTATTTTTCCTTCTCAAATGGCAAGGGTTGAAAGACTGACATTCCAAAAAAGTGATCATGATAAGCAAAAATGAAAAGTGGTTTGCATTTCATCTTCCATAAGATTGAGACAAATCCTAATAACACTGGCAATTATGATAATCAATGTTGTCTTGCCAATTTACTTTGGCTTTTGGCAGACAAAGTTTACATCATCAAGTTTGTTGATTTTTGAGGTGAAAATGTGCTGGCATATTAAATAGGTAGCTTTGAATTTATGTTACTCATAATATTTATAAGTTGTCTGTTGTGAAAATTCTATCAGAAAAACTGTTCCGGTGATTTTTAGTGTAATGAAGTGCAAGATGAAAGGCAGGGGTTGCTGTATAATCAACTTTGTTTATTACTTTGAATGCCGGGTTCTTCAGAGCTCAGTGAACAGAGTGTCATTTTTTGCCCTATAAATGAATGGAAATTCAGAAAAATCTAGTATTACCAGAAATGACAAGTATTGCAATCAATACAGGAAGTTGCTTTTCTGTGTAATATATTAGTGAATGAAATTATAGAAAAATACTTTACCTTACTTAATTGTACAACAACACATTCAGGGAGTGTGGTAAAGCAAAAATTATAAAACTCCCAGATGCAAACTCCAACAAACACTTGATTAGGCTGCTGAACTAAAGTACCAGAAATAACTTTCACAAGAGATAGTTTACCTTTGTGAGTAAAGATACACATGAACTTTTCTCTGTTATTACACAAAAGTTCAGGACATGAAATATAAACCACAGTACTAAGCATTAATATTCCTTTATTTGGTAACATTCGTTGCATTTTACAGGAATGACAAACTTTCCAATAAAATATTCCAAGAATATTTGAGAGTTCCAACTTTCACTTAGCTTGGAAGCCGTAACCTTGTCTGTCATCATGTATAGAAGTACATAGGGTAGATATTAAAGACAATACATGTACATGTATGTTAACTGAATACAACTCAAAGTCTTGATTTAATTTTTGTGAACAGGATTCTAATGTCGTCATCAAATGTGCCAAATGCCATGCACAACTTGGAGAAACATCCGCTGCAGGTAAGGTATACCAGTAGTACTGCTCATATATCTTTCCCCATGCAATTTCTGGTTGCCATGGCTATATGTCATGACAATGACCTGTTCTTGTACAAGGGTTAAACCTGATCTGCTTGCCAGAATAATCTGTATCTAATTGGTCAGCTAAGGTGAAGTCTAGAAACATTTGAAAAGACATTTTGACAATGCATTTGGAGCAAGCTGGGTCAACTAATCATATATCACTCAC
The DNA here is from genome assembly GCF_041260155.1 of Ptychodera flava. Classification (NCBI taxonomy): domain Eukaryota; kingdom Metazoa; phylum Hemichordata; class Enteropneusta; family Ptychoderidae; genus Ptychodera; species Ptychodera flava. The sequence continues at coordinate 1,046,554 of NC_091937.1, read as the reverse complement.
CAAAATCCATGGCTTACACTAAGGTGGCAATTGCACAAACCTTGTGCTTTGTACTAAAAATCACTTTTTTTGCAAAGATTCATTCAATTTTCATAAATTTGTTAACCTGAGATTAAAATATTGGTTGGGTTCACCTTTTATCATGACAAGCAGTGGCAAGTTGGGTTAGAAAGAAGTGTAAATTTATACAAATCACCAGATTTCCTGGCTTCAAAAAAGATAACTCTAACAAGGCTGGGTCAAATTTTGTGAAATTTTCACACCTTGTTCTTTATATACTGTGTGACAAAATAACAATTTTGTGTGGTTAAAAGTTCTGACATTTTCAATAGTGTTTTTCCGTTTTGCCTATCATAATTTTAATCCTATTTTTTGAATGTCAGTCTTTCACACCCTGCCACTTAAGAATATTAATAGAATGAATAGATACTACAAACCAAAATCGCTTTTTTTGATCCTGTTGCATGGAGGCTAAAACAGTGATCATTATGGTTATGTACATGATTATTAATACAGTTCAATTTTAGGTATCAATTTCTTTGTGGTGTCAGTTAAATTACTAGTAATTACTAGTAAATCATATTTCTGTTTGAAATGGCATCTTCAATTTACAAAATTTCATGATAAATGATCCTGAATTTCGCTACACCATCATAATTTTTGAAACACTAGTTTCTTCCATTATGCAGAATTATGAAAATTTTGTCAAAAGTAAATGAATGGACTCTGTTCTGTTTAGATGTTTAGTCTTGGGCTTTTCCTGAATTATGATATACACTACACTGTATAGAATAGAGAACATGACACATCAACTTACCATATCATTGCCTGAAGATTTTTTGAAAAGGCACAGAAAGGAACAAAATATATCTTAATATGCAGTAGTTGATTGATAAAGACTTTCCAAATTTAACAGAAACATTTCTGAATGATAATTATCAAATGTAGCAAGCATCTAATCCTCACAAGGACTAGTAAAATGACTGTACCACCTACCGGTAGCTGCATTCGAGCTCCAGGCAGAAGTTCAGAAGTTGGCAATGGCCATTGCATGATGCCCTGGGCTCACGTCCCCTTTCATGTTTAGGAAGAAATATACTGCTGTATTCAAAATGTCTTTATATAAGATCACAAAAAATTGATTTGGTAAGCTGAAGGTCTGTAAATTTCTTTTGAGTACACTGTAGCTTCAATTTTGCTCCTAAATAGTTACCAAGATATCTGCCATGCCCCATTCATTCTGTTAATAGGCCTACCCAGCAGTTTAATACTGGCTGGCCAAGGCCATAGTGTTCACACCCCACAATCTTCGTTTTTACCTCCCATTTGCCATACATATATGGCAACTGGGAGGTTATATGGTTGAAAAAAGTCTGTATGTGAGATGTCTGTCTGTCTGTATGTATGTATGTATGTATGTATGGATGTCTGTCCGTCCAACGCAAAAACTCCGAAACTGCTGCATGTATAAAGCTGATTTTTGGTGTAGTGATGCCATATATGGTGTAGATGTGCCGTTGTTAAAATGAACGTGTTAGTCTCATGGATATGCAAATGAGGTAGAAAAAAGGGCGAAGATGGTCAAAAATCAATAACTCAGGAACTACTCTTCTAATCATTGTCATATTTGGCTTTTAGGTACCTTGGGCCCCACTCATTTAAACATATAGATTTGGTGTCAATATTGGCTGCTTTCTATTTTTAATGAATTTTTTTCTCTATTTTTTTTACCATTTAATTAAAAATTTGTTACCTCTGAAACCAATGGTCTGTTCGCTTTAAAATTTAGCGTGCAGGTGCCTTGTGATAACTCAAAATAGAATTCATCAAAATTATGGCAAAATTTGCATATTTGCATTTTTGGGCAATTTTGCCATTTTTGGTTAAAAAAATCCTTGTTGAAACTGTGTATGCCATTACTTTCTAATTGGGTGTGCAGGTTCCTAGGATTGACCTGAAGATGACTCTGTGAACTCATGCTGAAATTTGCAAATTTTGTGGTACTTTTTGTCATGCTTTCAAATTTGGTACATAGGTGAAATGTAGTAGGTCATTCATTCAAAGTCAAGTACTGCCTGTGTGAATGAGCAGATTATGATTGTGCTATTCCAGGCTTAGGTGCTATTTATAGGAATGATGCAATGTTAGACAGTAATTGATATTTAACTGAATTTGACTTACATTGTATGTAACTCTTGTACTGTATAAACCCTATCAATTCACCCAGAAAAAAATAATTAATATGATTTTAAATAATTGAATTAATTAGGAAATCAACAAAGCCAAAATAATTTTAGTGGAGAATTATTAGAAAGTTCAACTTTTTTGACAGTTCATAGTGAAATGCTCACCATCTTGGAGGATTAAAACATGTAAAGGCAACTTTCCTGAATCCCAACTTTGACATATTCTGAACCGTCATATATTGTGCTCTGTATGTTATCTAAAAGAAATTGCTCATAATAGTTTGTCATCATGATAGGTTGGTCAAATAAATAGAGATAGAGAAAGTTCCAATTTCCATTTATGGTTGACTTGGTAAGGATAAATAAAATTACTTTTTGAGGAAAAAGATAGAGTGCTCAATTTAAAGAGTGGTCAAAGTGAAAGGGTTATTATGGTAAAGCTGGGCTGTAAGATTCCTCATGTGCTATTTATAGCAATTATGCAATCTGTGTAAACAGTGCAATGAAAGTGGTACATGATTCCTTATAATGCTTTTGATGACCTTGAACTTCTTAAGTTGCAAACATTTGTTTCTTCTGTGTGCTTTCTCTGAGTACCTACAGGCTCAACTTATTCAACAGAACTTACTTGCAATGTTAATTGAAAGTTAAAATGTGCTTGGTTAATAGGATGAAAATACTGATAAAGATAACCAGCTGAAGATTCTTTATAAACTGACAGATATGCTGTGTTTTTTTATGACGTAAATCTTGATAAGCAAGTCTTGTTTACTTTAATTAGAATGTAATTAACTCTCGTTTATATTATTATAAGCAGTAGTATCAAGTTGAACAAGCTGATATGTATGTATGTTAGTTTAGATGTGCGGATGTATGTCCGTCCACATTAAAATCTCCTAAATCGCAGCACTTACCATCTTAGTATTTGGTGGACAGGTGCACCCAGGGATGGAGATGTGAATTTGTTGAAATAAACATGTCAAAGTCAAAAATATGCAAATGAAGGGGAAAAAAGGAAAAATCCTGCAAATTGCTAAAACTCTGTAACCACTGGCCAGATGCAGGCTTTTTATTAAGTTACATTTCTTCAAATTGTGGGGAAATTTTGAAAGTTGTATTTTTTGGGCGATTTTCCAGTTTTTTGTCAAAAAATCTTCCTTTCTGAAAGTGCACATCCCATTGTTGATCCCAAACTTGTATGTATGATCCTAGGGTTGGCCTTTGTCAGATTTGTTCAAATTGTGGTGAAATTTTCATATTTGTATTTTTGGGGCAATTTTTTCCATTTTTTGTCAAAAAATCATTTTCTCCCAAAGTGTTTGTTGGATTGCTGTAAAACATGATAGTCTTGATCCTGGATGTGTAAAAGTCATTATGTGATGGAGCATTTCATATTGCTAGGGTATAAGATTAATTTGGACTTGCAATGGAATTTTCTTAGTCAACCTGTAAGAATGCAATGTAATGTGTGTTCTAGTTGTTAGTATCTCTGTAAAATGGGAGGACAGTGTCATTGACACTATTTTGTTATAGTCTGTCAATTTTATATTGCTGTACTGCGACAGTCTGCCATAGTTAATCACTTCAATTTACTCAATTTTGATATTAATTTGCCTACAAACTTGGGAAAAGTCTTGGCGATGTCGAGTTTATCTTGCATTGATTTTACACTGGTACAGGGATTTCACACTACTGTCCAACCTACCTGATCCACAGGCTATATGCCATGGCCAACTTCTATTTGTGAGCTGTATGTAACACACAGATTGTCCCAGAATGAAATGTCAGCCTCCTCTGCTTCATAAGTTCATAATCCTCTGAACCTCAGCAGTACGTATTCATTGGCAGTTTATTTAGCCAGCAATAGCAAGACGCGTAGACATGGTATTTTGATTGCATTGGCAGTGTGGTCCCAGACATCTTGCAATTTCGATTTAAACATTATGTAAAATATATTATTCAAGTGGCTGTTAACTTTTTCACCTTGATCTCCCACGCAAAATTACTCTTAGGCAAAATTACTCTTAGGCCAACCACAGATTTCAAATGTTTTATTTTTGTGCGCAAGACTACTTTTGTGCAAACCATAGCAAAGAATCTCTGCATTCTATTTGACCCTATATTTGATAATTATTTTTTTTCCATTAATTTTTGCAGCCATCAGAGAGTGGCAACACAAGTCTTTTCACCCAAATGAATGTGTCAAGCTGTACAAGCATTGTATTACCGTTCCAGGGAATTGTGAATTATTTAAGTAAGTTATTTTTTTTTCTGTTCATATGCTCTCTTTTTAGACTAGCATGACTTTTCAGTATTTTTCTTTTCCAAAGTACAAGTACAACTGTCAATCGTCAATATGAAAAAGCATTTGCAGGTGACATTATATATTGCTCCCAGTTAAAACAAGTTCCTGGAATTGCATTGTCATAGCTGAAAATTTGGTTGCTTGTGTATTAAAGATGCACTTTTCAATCCCAGGTTCTCGCATTAGCGGAGTTCTCCTCCCAGTCAGCACTTGGCCAGTACAATGTTTAATTTCTATAACATTAATTACACAAATTGATCTAAATGTTTTGTCGCCTTTTGGTGGTGGAGTGGCCGTAATTGTGCGGAAAAATCTAACCACCAATGTTTCAACAAAAACTAGTTTCTCATCTTTTGAATCAATGGATTTACGTATTCAAGTCCAGTCTGAAATGATCCACATGATTGTTGTTTATTGTCCACCCCCTTCAAGGAAAAATTGTTCAACATCCGGAGTATTTTTCAGTGAATTCACATCGTTGTTGGAATGCGGTGTCGTTTCGCCTGGAAAATTGCTCATTCTTGGTGATTTCAACTTTCATATGGAAGATGATACCGGATTTTTCTGAGAGTACGCCCACTCGAAAAACGCCCATGGGCGGTTATTTGGGGGGTGGGCCGTTATTAAGAATTTTAAATTTCATCTCAACCTTTGTCTACGGCATTTCAACTTGACTCCCCTTGAAAAAAATTACCTACGCAAAGGTCAAAAAGTTTTATATAGCGTACAAAATAAAATAAGTTACACTTCTAAGATAATTACTTCGGCGATATATGTCCGTATCCCCCTATTTATGCTACTAAAATGCAGGTGGAATGATCCAGAAGAACGCAAAGTCAACGTTAGAGTTTGCCACACAATGCCGACAATGATTGACAGATGAAGCAGGAGCCAGGAATTTTCCATTCTGCACGATGGGGATCATGAAATAAATAAAATGACTATCATAAAAAATAACTCTGTTTCATTATTTTTATATTTAATGTACATCATTATTTTTCAGGTTTTTTTCGCTTTGATACAAAAATCTGATGATTTTCTTCGCGTAAATTTGTTGCATTCACAAACGTAACAGTAGTAGTAATCCCTAGTAGAAATGGTATGATCCACAATTGTTTACGATTATTGACCTCTTTGCGTGCAACGAATGTGAAACACTGTATCTATTTTCACAAGTTCGACTACTTTGATTAACTTGTCACACTTACAAACTAGGTTAGCCCTGCGTACGATGCTGTGTGTTCCGCTACAGCTAATAGCCCCGCTCACCACAGCCCTGCAAAGACCCGTACGTAGGGTCGGTGACTTCAAATCCATTTTTGGACTTGACGTAAAAAGCCAAATTACTGCCGAAATTCAGCGTTCTTGGGCCCAAGTCGTATCCGAGCCTACCTCAGCTACTCGATCGCTTCCAAAAATGCCAGTCTTTTATTCACTTCTCGTAAATAACCGTCGATGTCGGCAACTCTCTCGCTAGCCCTGCATAAGTACGCAGTGTACGCTGTGTGTAATAGGAACGCACACAGGGAATGCACTGCGTACACTGCGTACGTACGCAGGGCTAGCGTAAAACTGTTGGTCGAGGATCCCTGCAGTACGTCACTACAGTGACGTAGGTGGTGACCTCTAAACTTCTGAACACGAACCAAGATATTACGGCCAGCATCCGCGCGCCACGAATAATCATAGATCCTAGGACTGAACTTTCCCCCACCCCCCAAGTAAAAGTTTGGTTTCAGTTTTGTGAGACTGGGAATGTCCATAAGACGAACGATGGTCATCGATATCACACGAAGAATCTCTCAGTTTGTGTTTAGAAGTTGAGAGGTCACCGCTTCGTCACTGTAGTGGCGTACTGCAGGGATCCTTGACCAACAGTTTTACGCTAGCAAAATGGCGGTCTCCGTGTAGTCATGTCGGGCAAACTTAGAAAAAAGGCGATATTTCAGTGAATTTTGAGCGGACTTCTGGTCTGGTTAGTCCCTAATACCAAGCTGTTGATGAGTGTTGGCAATTTGTAATTTGGATGGAAAATATTTCGAAATATCGTCGAGCAAACTTCCGCAAAGGGTGCTTGCGGCGGAACATGGACGCTAGTCTATGGAATATCCCATAGCTGTGGTGGCGGGGTTAAAATCGTAAAAGTCAAAACCAGCCCGTAAAAGGCATGAATCCCGTCTGAAAACACCACAGCTATGGACCCACAGCTAAATGGGACCTTGTGTTGTCACGGTTGTGCGTTGATTATCCATGCGTTATTTTTACCCGACTCGTAATTTATTTTTCCATGTGTGATTTTATTTTCCAAAGAGATGTGTATAATTATTATTGCAATTTGTGTTGATATACAAATAAAAGAAATCTTGATCGTATCTTGGGTTCAGTTTAGTTTTATGCGTGCGTGAATGAGTGCATGAGTGTCAGTTTATGTTATTGTATGATGCTTCAGAAAATTGCAACATTGTGTCCTTTTGTTGAAGATGGATCTGTTAGAATTTGTACTAATTGTAGCGCACAATGACGAAAAAGAAAACAAAACTCGAGAGAAAAAAATGAGTGGATGTTTTGCAGCGTTCTACCGTCATTTATTTTTGGTTTTGTGATCAACAGTGATAAAATAACTCCTTTATTTTTTAGTTAATTGGCGGTAAATTTTTACCGAATTACGGCCCTGGGCCCTTATTTAGCTACAGGTGTGAAGCAGACAATGTAGCCATTTTCTGTTTAACGGCCCTGGGCGTACTCTCAGAAAAATGATACTGACCGCGATGTCATCAAGTTCAAAGAACTTTTAGTATCATTCGACCTCGTCCAACATGTAAGTGGCCGGACTCATGAGAAAGGTCACACACTAGATGATACTGACCGCGATGTCATCAAGTTCAAAGAACTTTTAGTATCATTCAACCTCGTCCAACATATGGATATGCTGGTCCAAAATTACAATATCACTTTGTCCAGGGTATTTAACACTGTCGCCCCAGCAACAATGAAAGTTGTCAATGACAAGCCGCGTGCACCTTGGTTTTGTGACGCAATACGTGATCATCGAAAGGAAGTCAGAAAATTAGAACGTTCCTGGAAGGCAAATCCCCTAGAGATTAATAAACAAATCTTCCACACGAAACGCTCTGCCCACAATCGTATCGTCAACAACGCCAGATCCGCCTACTATCGTTCAAAGATAGAAAAATCCGATCAACGAAGGTTATTCTCTGTTATCGATGATATCATTGGTGAGAAATCATCATCTGCCCTGATTCTGCCACACCATTGTGACCCCAAGGTTCTGGCTGAAAAGTTTTCGGACTTTTTCTGTGAAAAAGTGATGAAGCTCAGAGAGCGATTGGATTCTACGACCGGAGTACAAGTGTTTAATGACTGTGGTCCACCACTTGATAAATTCATGTGTGTTTCAGAGCAATATATTTCTAAGTTAATCACATCAATGAATTGAAAATCTTGTAAACTTGACCCAATCCCGACTTCCTTGCTGAAAATATGCCTTCCATTGGTATCATCACGTATTACTGACATAGTAAATGAGTCATTTAATTCTGGTGTTTTTCCACAGTGTCTTAAACATGCCATAGTTAGACCTTTGTTGAAGAAGTTTGGATTGGATCAAGATCAATTGAAAAACTATCGCCCTGTATCAAATACTCCATTCATTGACAAAGTCATTGAAAAAATCATAGTAGATCAATTACATGTACACCATCATTTAGCATCGTCTCAGCTGTATTGTAAATTTCAATCTGCTTACCGCAAATTCCACAGCACAGAAACGGCTTTGGTAAAAGTACAAAATGACGTCATGCTTTCTATTGATAGTCATTCAGAAGTGATTCTCGTTCTTTTAGATTTGAGTGCTGCATTTGATACCATCGACAATGACATTCTTTTAAAAAGGCTAGAGACTCGTTTTGGCATTAAGGGACAAGCACTGGATTGGTTTGCATCATACCTAAAGGAAGGAGTCAGAGTGTAATGGTGAATGATATCGCTTCTGAACCACGTGAACTTTTATATGGAGTCCCACAAGGCAGTGTCTTAGGGCCATTATTATTTGCACTTTATTGTGCCCCCCTTGAGAACATACTGGAAAAACATTCGATAAGATTCATGCTGATGACACACAAGTTTACTTAACTTGTAAGCGGGCTGATCATTCAAAATTACAGATTGAAACCTGTGTGGACGAGATCCGTGAATGGATGGCCGTTAATAAGCTTGTTTTAAATGATAATAAGACAGAATTACTTCACTTTCATTCGAAATTCAGACCTCATACACCTCTACCTGGACTACGTGTCGGAACAGATCTAATTGCACCTTCAACCGTTGTCAGAGACCTTGGGTTTTATTTTGACAGTGTTGTTTTAGCTCATAATCAAATTATGCAAGTTTGTAAGTCAGCCTCGTTTGTTTTAAATCGCATAGGTCGTATCCGTAACGTCTTGGATAGCAAAACTACTGAAAGATTAATCCACGCCTTCATTACATCACGCCTAGACTACTGTAATAGCATGTACATTCATCTTCCTGATTATCTCATTAACCAGTTACAACACATACAGAACTCAGCTGCTCGCTTGGTTACTCGTACTAGAAAACATGAACACATCAGACCTGTTCTTCAAGAGTTACACTGGCTTCCTGTTATCCATCGAATTGATTTCAAAGTTCTTATGCTTACATACAAATGTCTCCATGGCTAAGCTCCAACTTATTTGTCAGATCTTCTCATTGTTATCAAGCCTAGTAGACTAACACGTTCTGCAAATGCTACAAAACTTGTCGAACCTCGCTATAATCAGGAGCATTATGGAAAGCGCGCTTTTTCGGTAGCTGCTCCCAGGCTGTGGAATTCCTTGATGTTTCTATTCGAAACGCACCTTCCCTGTATTCTTTTAAAACACAACTTAAAACCCATCTCTTTAGGAAGGCTTACGGGATGCAATAATTATATTTCTCACAGTGAGTTTTTTTATCTAACTCCATTAGTGTTTTCCAATTGTGTTTTTAAAGTTTAACCTTTTAGCGTGTACAATTTTGATATTTTACCAGATTGCTTAGTTTTACATTAGCTCGAGTGTGTGTGTGTGTGTGTGCGTGTGTGTACGTGTATGTTTATGTATGCTTGTTTGTAATGTTACTTATTATTTTTATGACAACTTTAATGTACTTTCTCTTTATCTATAAGTGTTGTAAACCGCATTGAGATTTTATACTATTATGTAATGCGCTATAGAAGAAATAAATATTATATTATTATTATTATTATTTTGCTAATCCTGCAAACAGAGTTTATACAAGCGTTTGAGTGACGGTCGTTTCAAATGGCCAACAGTCAAATTTCCTAAAAATCATCTTCCAGTCGCATTAGACTTTGAATATAACCACAGAGCTCCTTCGCTATCCAGTCTGTCTACGTTTTTTGCGGCCGAGGAAAACTAAAATGTGGCATTTTCTGGAGCGTGTTCCCGCGTGTTACCTGTTTGGTGTCCACTTACACAATGAACGCCGCCACAGCTTCACGTCCTTTTAAAGGGAGGCTCTGCCTTTAAGGCCAAATTTCTCTAGGTTGCAACATTTGGAGACCCTGCACCTCATATCAAAATGACATTAAACTTATCCAATAATCATTTTCATTCAGGGTAATATATACCAGGTCCAGGGGACAATAGTGATTTACAAAGTCAAGTAGGACCATCCTGAACCACTGATAGTTAGTGGTGGTACATGTTCAATGTAACTTAATTCTGATGTCAGACCTGCAAAACAAACCTATAGGAAATGCAATATTGCCAACTGTATTTGATCTATTTGAGACATTTGTATCTGAACAAGCATTGACAGTATTGCCAATAATGTCAGGAAAATTATTACATAAATGTAAATCCTTTTTGCACAAGTTACTGAGCTTTTTAATTTTAGGCTCAATATATGAAGTATTTTCTTCGCTCCCAAGGTAGGTAGGTATGTATGTACATTTGAACGTATGTATGGATGGATGGATAGATGGATGTACGTACATGTATATACAGTCAAACCTCGTTAGAATGATAGCAGGGTACCACAAAAATTCATTTGTTGTATCCGTATTTGTTATAACTGATGTCGGCTGGGGGCGCTTTTCAAGTAAAAACAAAGGCTTCCTTATGATACATACTGGTACATACACACATATATTTCACATTTCTCCACTCAGCTCAGAATCACACAAAACATGGAATGAAAAAGAGAATACGTTTTCAAGACAAACTAAGTTTACTTAAGGCAGTAAAAAGAGAATTACATATCGAAATAAAAATCATACATTAAAATCTCACCTCTTTTCTGCAGTCTTTCATAAAATAAATCCAGCTTTGTCATTGTGTATGTACACATTGGAAGAACTATTTCTGATAAAATACACACAATCATTTTAAAACAAATAACATGTGACAATCATGAGTGAATTTACTGCGCATGAAATCAGTGAATAAAGTTTGTATTCTTGGATTAACTTTTGGCCAGAAGACATACTGTAGCTGTGAACATTACATCTTGGACAGTTCAGAAAATATCAATGGTGGTGTGTTATCGCGGGACTGCATGTAACTGTAGAGTGTCTGAAGGCGTTGCAAGGCTTCCGATGTCAATGGAATTTTCTCAGCATTTGCAACTTTGGGGTTGATGTTTTTGCTGTTCTCGTCATCAGCACCGATGTCGTCTTGCTGCAACGTGGACAAAACGATACCATCATCGAATAGGCATTCCCCCACGCAGCGACCTTGTTAATCAGCAATGATAAAGTCTCAAATGATAAAGTTACATCAAAATGATTGGACAGGCTTTCCCACAGACATCCAATTTCCTCGTCAACAGCTTCTTCTCGGATTTCATCAGTCGAGCTGGTTGTATCACTGGACTGATGGAAAATCTCTGCCTTCAGGAAACAGTTTGTGTTTGTGGTGTCGATAACTTTATGCCCAAATGAGTGAATCATATCGATGGCATCTTTCTCATTGATCATTGGCAGACTTTGCCCCAAGTCAACAGCCAGCAGCATTTTCTGAACAACGCTTTTTCGGCAGAAACCCTTAAAGTTTCTGATCACACCCTTGTCCATCAGCTGCAACTTTGATCTTGTATTTAGTGGGTAAAAGACAAGCTTGATTGACCTCAGATTTTTCACGGCCAGGTGAGCGGGGCAGTTGTCAACAACCATGAGAACTTTCTCTTTTAGTGAGTGACTTTGCGATCTTCTTTATGCAGCCATACAGTGACTAAATCACTGTCCATCCAGGCTTCTCAGTTTGCTTTGTAGTCGACTGGGACGTTCTTGAAACATCACGGTTTTTAGCTCACATCTGGTATACCAATGTGAGGTTATCTTATAAGCCAAAGTCTGTTGCAGCTGTATGCATGTATGTATGTATGTATGTGTATAGGTGTGTATGTACAGTATGTCTGTCAACATCAAAAACACGCAAACCGCTGCACGTTTTAACTTGGTATTTGGTGTGTGGATGCATCCTGGGCTATATATGGGATTTTTTCAAATAAAGTTTGAATTCCAAAACTTATGCAAATGAGCTTAAAAATCTGAAAATGGTCAAGAATTAATAACTCAAGAACCACTGTTTTGATTGCTTTGAAAATTTGTGTGCAAGAACCCTAGGTGAACCCTATACAGTTTTATGAATATCGTGAAGATGTCTTGAATTTGTATTTTTGCTGAATGTTTTGGTTATTTTTCTTATTTTAAGCAAAAATTCTTCTTCTCTGAAATGCCGGCCCAATTGCTCTCAAATTTGGGTTGGATGTTTGCAAGGGTGTTACTCTTCTAATTTGTTGAAATTCCGACAGAATTGGAAAAATTACTGTTTTGGGGCAATCTTTGTTATTTTTGTATAATAAAATAAAGAAAATAAAGAAAAAATAAAGGTCAAAAAATTGTAAAAAAAATTTTCTTTTTAAAGCCCCTGGACAAATAGCTTTTATATTTGGTATACAGATGTCCAAAATGACAAAAGCTAGATATGTGGAAGTTGTCCTGAAATATACAAATTTGTATTTTGAAGACAATTTTGGCATTTTTGGTCAAGAAAACTTGTATTTTGAAGACAATTTTGGCATTTTTGGTCAAGAAAACTTGTTCTCAAAAATTACCTGTCTGTTACAATGTAGCTTTGTATTAAAGTTGATGTAAAAGTCCTGAGGGATGTTCTCAGATAAATCTTCTGCTTGACCCAAAGTGTTGGGAAACACGCAAATTTGTACATTTTAGGCAATTTTCTGAGTCTGTTACCTTGAATAACCTATTCCAACCCAGGATATCTTGTGAGACAATGTTGAGGGCTGTGAACATAATTTTATCATATTTAGTATCAATTTGTTGTAAAATTTTATCAAGAAGACAAAGCTGAGGGTAATTTTATCACTGCGGACCAAGTTTTGCAACTTTTCCATGCAAGACACTAAAGAACTGATAAGAAATTTGGATCCAGGATAATTCCAGATGTCATAATTACCCCTACAGTGGAAGTCATTTCACTATCTGCAACTAATTTAAGTGCTGTTTACACTCAAATGATAGCACTGATAGCATTAATTAAAATATCCTCAACGTTGTATATAGTTCACATATTTAAACATATCCTGCCATCTGGCCATTGTAGCTCTTTATATAAACATGGTCAATACCAAGGTGTGGAATATTTGAAATTGGGGGATCTAGAAGATTGATGAGGTAGAATTATTTTTTTACCTGATCCTGTGTACATCATTTTTTCCTCCACTTTCCCATCTTTTCTTTCTGTCAAGCCTTCTGTGGCTGATTATTTTAGGACATTTGTTTATAAATGTATGTAGAATCTGCTTGTCCCATTGCTATAGACGTTGACATGCATGTTCCTAAAGTTGACTTCCAGTACCTAAGTTGCAGGCCTTAATTGCTTTTGGCATTCTTGTTTTTTTGGTTTAACCCTTTTCCTGCCGGACAGTATCACTTCCCCAACAGCCAAGTCAGTATAAAGCGGTATTGAGCCAAAATATGACGTATTTTCACCCACTTGGCTTGGTCTGTTATAGCATCTTATGTCCATAAAAATCAAGTTTACAGTATTTATGTTTTCAACGGCCTTCAAAAGTTCAATATTATGTTAAAATACACCATATGGAATATGTTGTGTTTCACTAATGTTAACCATCTTGACCTGATGGTGAAATATGGACTTGGCAGGAAAAGGGTTAAATATTTTTTGAATGGACCAATTCAAACCGAATGTTAGCACACTGTCCTTGACGGTATTTTTCGACTTTCCAATAACTAGCAATGTGAGTTTTCTGTCCTGTCCATATTCACGTGTAACATCGTGATTATTCAGTCTTTACTTTTCTTTCCGCCTGAACATGTGTCATTTTAAAATGCCAATGTTTTTTCTGGCATGAGTCTGCAAAAAAGTCCGGTTTAAATAGACAAAGTTGGCCATTTTCTACATAAATGTTTTGATAGCAAAATTCCTCAGTCAAATCAATATTCGAACCAAGTAGTGACCATATGATAGATGGCTTAAAGGATATATGTAACCGCCTTCTTACTTTTAACAGCAATGTTCAATGTTTGTCTGGGCATCCAGGCAATTTGAATTAACCTCCATGGTTGAACCCCATCACACAACGAATTAATACGCAGATCATTGTTTGGAAGAGTGGGTGAGCTGTCTGTAACCTTCATACATACAACCTTTAGTACAATGGATAACCAGATATGAACTGAATATGCTCACGTGTTTTACAACAGGTTCATTAATAGTAGTACCCTTCACAGAACAATAAGATATATGTTATCACTATATGTAGCAGGTTTTTTCAACTTCGCACAGTACTCTCAGAGTTTAATCACTAATTACAAAACTTTATTTAACATGCAAATGAGCTGTTAATTAACTTGACACTGCTCAATGCTTCATGGGACAACTAGATATCCATCAGATCAACATTTGTAGCACGTTTTATTTAAAGGCAGGGGGAGCCTATAAATACCCCCTATCTCCCTGAGCATTCATAATCCAACATGAGTGGCACATGGTAGCAGCGTCAACGAATGCTCCCGAAAATCTGGATCCTTCAAGAACCATGGTGTAAATTAATGCACTGTCCCAACATATTACGTTTTGTGAATACTTGTGGAATCACCTTGTTGGCGAAATTCTCTCATTTTTTCCATTTTAAGCTGCTTTTGATGCCAAAACTGCTTCGATGCTGTGTTGAAGCGTCCAAAGAACAATTGATGAAAGCGTTCAAACAGCTGCCAATCACGAGGGGATGCGCAAAGGTGCAAACGATCAAACATTTGTTGTGTACATCGGATCGATTACGATGTCAACAATGAATAAACGATTCTTACTATCTACTGAGCAAAATACTCGACCAACGGTTACATGGACAAAACCGGCGACATGCAGACTCATTTTGGACCGAGCACGAAAAACTACTTTTCTAACTACTTTCAGCCGAAATCAACTCGATTCCGATGTGTGCCAACACAAATAACTAAACCGCTCACAGAAGGCGAAAAATTGCTCTCGTGACGTCCAAAACGTTGTATGCTGGCGATGCACGGTCAAAGGCCAATGCAGTGGCCGGCCATTGGATACGTTCATGCAACGATTATACAGGTGCCCATAAGCTACATTATTTCCTGTCGGGTCGGGGCGATGAAACTAAATCGCGATCCATTCATATCAGTTGGAGTTGTCCAAAAGAGACATTGCCATAGACTATAGCATCAATGTTGACCGTTCAGACTGAAACACGATGAAAGGTCTGAAGATCGCCGTGATGTCGTTCTTCTCTGTACGTTTTTCTGAGCTTGTTTTTTACTAACTTGCTCTAATATTATCTGACGTTTGTTTGAAATCTTTATCAACTTTTCTTTCCCAACCAGGGCACAACATTACCTTTTTTTACTTTCATAGTAACCTAGGATTCATTTAATTCGCTGATTAATAGACTCTTCTGTTCTTCCTCGATTGTCTGTTACTGACTTTTCTATCCCGATATCGATATTGCGTTCGCACTCACGTGTCTTGAAACTTACGTCATTCCCTGAAATAGTTTTCGGACAAACTCAAGAAATTTGACAACTCCTAACGAATAGTAGGCAAAATTTACAGAAATTAGCAACAATAATTACATATATGGTAATTTTACCGTCTTTAGCCTAAGCGGTTCGCTTGGCAGAAGCAGTGTATAACGATCTGAGTTCCCATTTTACCCTACAGTGTGAGTGTAGTATTCGAACAACTCAGATCATAATCTTACGCTGTTCCGAGTAGCCTGGGCATTTTTACCTTCTCGTGTCTATTTATAGACAGAGAAGGTATTAGAGTTGAAAAACCAGTATGCTGGTGTCAACTACTTCCGTCTGTCAATACTTCCGTCTGTCAAGATCCGTTGACGTCATGCCATTGTGATGGTCATATCATAAACTGGTGGGGGTGTTCATGGTTCAGGTTGAGGTGCAGGAGAACGCTTTTGAGCTGCGACAAAAATCAAAAGGGACTTGGCGGCATAGCCACAGTGTTAAGCCTTTTCCCAAGGTTCTTAGTTGACTACGATCTATTACAGACTACTGAGCTGACGTTAGGGGTACTCACTTTGTGTTTGCTCACTCTGTGTGCACTAGTGTTTGGTACTGAGTTTCGTGGATATCCCTCATGGCCTCACGTGATATGGGCCTGTTGCATAATCTGCAGATGATCATATGCCTCTGAGTCTGAAAACGGTCATTGTGTAAGCCTGTCGGCATTTTCCTTGCATTTTTCTCATTAAATTTTGCAAAATATCGGCGAGTACCTCAATATTTCAAGATAACTCTTTCTTCCCAATCGTTTCCTTGAGTTTCAGAGTCATATGAACGAAAATGAGTGAAAGTTTTAGACAGGAAAATCGGACGTCGGCCATGTTCAATGTTTACAGTACAATCAGAAGTTTATGTGGAGGAAATAACTAACAAACACTGTTCATGATGCCCGCCCTCTAGAGGCAGACCTTCCTATATGAAGTACCACATTTGATGCTTGTGGAAAGCTTGACCACACAAAGGAGCATTTTAACTTTTAGAAAATGACAAATTGAATAAGAAGGTATTCTGAAAATGTCAAATACTGAGGAAAAATGCGCAAATATTCAAAATAAACAGGTTAACTGACTGGTCAGCTATAAAAAACAATGAAAATGTTTATGATCAAAAGTTTTTGAGATGCGCACATTTTAACAAATACAGAAATTATTAATATTATAAATATAAGACCAACTATTTTTTCAGGGATGGACAGGTTGGAAATGAGGGTGAGAGACAAAGGCACTCCTATTGCTGCATGTGGATGCAGCCACAAAATTTCATTTACAGTAGGGATTTTACATGAAATTGATAGACAGCTACAATAACGATAAATTATATATCAAAAGAAAGCTCTCTTCAAGACCAATCGATTGCATTTTGTTTGATGAAAATTGGTTCAGTACGTGCAGAGATATGTCCTGTTGAATTTGAAAAAATCAGCTTCCTATTTAGAAATTATGCCATGGTAGACACCTGTAGTTATCATTACAACCAGGTGACCCCATATTGAACATTGTTTGAGGAAACTAGAATTGCAATTTCTAGTGCTTTTTGCAATAACTCAAGCATTTCTTATTGAAAATTGATGAATTTTTTTGTGGATATTGCTGATGAAATGTTCAATGGTTTTTAATTTTTATAAATGAAAAATATTATTTAGAATGCTGTTTACAAGGTAAACAAATAAACAATACCTGTAAACAATCAAATGATACCTGTGACATTGATCACTGTATGCGTTATGTATTGTGAACATCAACAGAAATATGATAATCATATTCCATCATATATTACTTTGCATATATGAAAAAAGTTTAGATTTATGTTTACAAGGTAAACAAATAAACAACAATACCTGTAAACAATCAAATGATACCTGTGACATTTTAGAACTTGATTTAAATTTAACAAAATATATTTTTATATTTTTTTTAATTTGAACTTCGGAAATTTTTTTTTGATTTTTTTTGTGTGATTACAACTTTTATTAAATGATTATGAAATGTCTGATTAATGTAGATTTTAAGTTTAACAATTACAGAGAACTTTTCCAAAAAGTCAAAAAAACTTCGTTCTCAACCCTTTGTCTATGCCGTAAAACAGCAACACGCATTTATAGAATGAACAACTGCATTAAACTGGATGCAAAATTACGCTGCCCCGGAAATACCATAGACCCTCGAAGTCAGCGGTCCGAAATACAAACCAGTATAAAAACCAACTTTTCCAAAGTCCGGAACACCATTAATGTGGAAAGAACAAATTAATAGTCTACGGCCTTGTTCTTCAGAGAGGACCAAAATAGTCCCTTCTCGGGAACTAAAAAGTAAAGATCAAAACTAAAATTTCAGTATAGTATCGGCAAAGTGCGGTGCGTGTGAGCAGTTCAGTATAGTATCGGCAAAGTGCGGTGCACGTGCGTATGCCTACACTGGAGTACCAACTTGACAACTTCTCAGTGTATATCAAAAAATAACACCCGGAAATCAAACTACTTCGAACAAGATAACGTTAGAAAGGGTAAAGTCATATAGAAATATATATCTCTAGATCCTTGCGTATGATAAGAAATCAGGCAATCTAGCTGCAAAATCGTGAACGTCGGAACTCACAGAACATGCGGCGAAGCGCTGATTACTTGTATGTGATTCTGGGAGTGCCCGGATGTAAAGTTGGGGTGAAACCATACTCGCTAAAAAGGGCCTTAAGCATCATTTTTCGCATCGTCAGACTCGTAATTATTGCAAAATTACAATTAATATTTATCATAAAATTAATTTTGGGGCCGAACGTTTAAGGAAATCAAGATTTTCTTTCAAAAAACACAAACGAAACACAAAGTTTGATCACAGATTGAGTTTTTCTCGGCCGATTTTAACGTTCGCCCCCTCAAAATGAAGCCCATGATCTCTACTTTCGTACCACCCCTAAAAAATAGTGATGCGATCGGAATAAGTCATGCGGAGAGCCTATCAAAGAGGTATATATTCAATCTCCTTCGCGGGACATTTGAGGTCACCACACAACGCTCATAATGGATGCCAAAATCGCCGGTACGCGTGAGTTTGTAGTCGTGCTGCTTTGCCATTTATCGTAGTACAAAAGTGAAAATTTCCCAAAATGAAGTGAAAATAATAAGCTTCAACACTACAGTTTCATTTTATCTGATTATTTGGTCTATTTAAGAATTAACACGAAAGTTCGGACTAGACCTGCATCTAACACGTACGTTCAACACGAATGTCACGTGACCTAAAATCCCTATTTACAGCATACTTATTCACTGTGTTGTGTTCAAGTTCCATATTGTACTGACTGTCATACAAGGATAACATAAGCAAAGCAAATCAAATTAGAAAAGGATCAATGCTGTTGTGTGGATTTTGCTGAACATGGCTGATTTTAATATTTCGCCCTATATATTTGGTATCCAGCAAAGACATATTTTGATGTAAAGTCAAAATTAACACTACATTGCGGACAATATATGTTACCGTTTCTGCATGAACTTTTCTTTTTAAATTATAGTATAGTAGTACTTGAACAGATTAACAATTATCGTGATGTCAACCCATAATTTTACATCACAAAGACTGTAATTCTGCTAATTTTTTTATTTTTCAATCATTTTATAAATTTTGCACTGAACAAGATGATTGAACAAATTGCAATGTTTGAATTAAAATTTTGTAAACTCAAAGAATAAAATCCTTTGGTCACAGATTAAATTATTTTTTGAAAAGAAATTTACTCTTAAACACTTTTAGCATATATTCTTTACACGGTCATGTATTTCAAGGAAAATATGCCTATTAAAAACAGTATTTCTTCACTTTCAATTTTTTTTCAATACTATGACAATAATCAGCCATGAGGTTTTACAAACACAAGACCAGATAAGCATTTTCCATCATTTCCACAGGACTCTTTGGAAAATCCATTAAAAACAGTTAAAAGTAACTTAAAATGATCACTTGGTATGCATTTAATTTACAGACGCCAGGTTGTGTATTTCACATGCACTCAGGTCAGTAGGGAAGTGCGTCATTACTATTTGGACTGTTAATTCTTATTTCTGAATTATTTAACTTTTTTTCCACATTGAACTATCTGTAGGCAGTTTATACTGTAGCTTAGAATTTTTTTGATGATGTATTAATCATCTTTGGGTTCTTTGGGTCCATATCCCACCTCATGCCCCTACATCGTCAACTATTTACCAACAACTCCATGCCAACAACCAATTACCTGACCTGGCCACACTTTAGAGAAGGTACAGCGTCATTGACGGTATTTTTTATAATATACAATAAATTGACCCTATCAAAATTACTCGTTTTTACATTGCTTGGATATCGATATTTTTTCTATATTTTTTGACTTTTGATTTGAAGTCTTTTGATTCTCCATTGGCGGCAGCACATGTACGGTTACAACCGTCATGTGATCACCGGAGTGTGCTTGTAAAGTTGTCAAGAAGTTGTTCGGAAGAAAAAGCATTTTGTAGTTAGCGGCTGCAGCTCGGGATTTTTCAAGATAACAACCCATTATACATTTCCTACATCTTTGAAAGGGGATTACGGTAATCTTTCCTGTGATGAAAATTTTGTGAACCTCTTTGCAATGTGTTTCCACGATGAGTGTAAACTGATTCTCTGTTAGTAAAAATCGTCAGAAATGGTCCAGTGGCCGTGATAAAATAGACTCGGGAGCAAAAATCATTGCGAGGAAGATAGTAAGAAATTCATATTGCGATATTTGCTGTCGTATTTCTCGAGAGGAATAACCCATTTTTACGCATTGTGTATAAGAAGATCAAGGTGTTCGGCAGTCAATTGCTTCTATCATAATAATCTTGATCACAGCTATTAGGTGAGAAGACAGCGGGCTCTTATAATCTTGCAAAAGTATTTATATTATGTCTTTGTGTTGAAAATTTTCGATCGAAGGCAGCAGCTCAACTTCAACAGCCGTGGTATATTGGGAATCGTGTTTATCACTGGACGCAGAACTACTATGCTATCAACATTACGTTCTATACCAATGTACGCCCCTGAAAGTTATAGAGTCAGCTGTGGCATCGGCAGTTACACATTGGTCTTTTGTACCGTCTAGACATTTCAAAGCTAGAAATTTTTACCATGACATATAACACGGTGACCTTGCACACTAATGATCATTCCACTGTCTCTGTTGGGGTGTGTTTGTTTTATGATTTGCCCCGTGGCCCCGGTAAAATCTTTTCCATAAGATACACAGTTGAATTTTTTAAGGTAAATTTAGTATATTCCCAGTTTGTTGGGTAAAGTTGTCTAGAGTGAAAGGTTGAGTTGACGCTGATAGAGAAGACGTCGGGCCAGCACAGTTGACTGAGGTCCGGTCGGTTTGGGGTCGTTCAGTCCAGAAACCTGCAAAGTTCTGTATCATGATCATTTGGCATTTGGGTGTTTTAACTCAATTTTTTTGGACAAAGTAATTCAGTAATAATGTACGCCAGATTCCTTGTGTTGTTTTGCCACCGTCATACGCGTATACGGACGGCTTGAGATTAAAAATGGTAAAATATTCAGTGCTCATAAATGCGTGCAAAGTTTATTAGTGACTGTTTACGCAGTATAGTCATCAATACGACAAGGATTTACCACCACGTAACGACTGTAATCCTGCATCAATAGTCCATACGAAAATTTTGTGCTGAATCGAAGGAGGTAAAAATTACGGTAGGAAACGTCGGTCCATTTTCCGTCAAAGTTGTTGATCTGCAAAATCTTCAATGTGCACAAACTACATGAGTGGCTGTTATAGGTCTACACGTCCCACGTGCTTTCCACTGTTCCTTGTTACGAGCTATGTTCAAAGTGCGGAGTTATAGACATTGTTGAAGTACCGGGTACATTGATTGTGTTCGAAACCTCTACCTGTTTGCTCCTCGTGTTTTTTTTGTGTCCCTAACGTCGACTGGCTCTATGCTGTATGTTGCCTACACACATAGCTGTCAGGATTAAGATTTTCTGGGTAAATAGATACACTCAATAGTTTATTCCGCCTCTGATGCAAAGATACACACTGTTTTACATGTGCCACTCCTAGGCCCTGGGATCGATTGCCATACCTTTAATTTAGTGCTGTAATTTTAGAGTAATGTCACTAATTACAAAGTTCATTAAATATGCAAATAAACCCTAAATTAACTTGACACTGTTCAATGATTCATAGCACAATTAAATATTTATCAAATCAATTTCTGTAGCACGTTTCACAAAATTTGGTGCCATAATTTCAGAGTTATATACCTAATTACAAAGTTTATTAAATATGCAAATGAACCCTTAAATAACTTTACACTACTAAATACTTTACAACACAGTTAGATATCTGTCAGATCAGTATATGCAGCAGTTTTCATGACGTTTGATGCAGTTATTTCGGAGTTATATGACTAATTATAAAACTTCATGAAATATGCAAATGAGCTAATTATTAACTTGACACTGCTCAATGCTTCTCAGTACAATTGGATATTTATCAGATCAACATTTGTAGCAAGTTTCATCAAATTTAATGCTGTAATTTTAGAGTAATATCACTAATTACAAAGTTCATTAAATATGCAAATGAACCCTTAATTAATTTCACACTACTAAATGCTTTAGATATCAGTCAGATCAGTATCTGCAGCAGATTTCATCACATTTGGTGAAGTTGTATCGGAGTTTTATCACTAATTACAAAACTTCGTAAAATATGCAAATGAGCTATTTTTTAACTTGACACTGCCAAATGCTTCTAAGTATAATTAGATATATATCAGATCAATATTTGTTGCAAGTATCATCAAGTTTTGTGCAGGAATTTTAGAGTTATCTCACTAAAAACAGAAGTGCATGAGGTCGGGGTAAAATTCTTTTCAGCACATGCATACAGTGTGATGGTGTCCGTCCGATGTTTTTTACTTATGATTTTCAATTACCATACTCCTTAAAATAAACGATCAATTACATGTAGTGAGTTTTATTATTTTGCTCCTACGGTAGTTTCAAAAAGTCTAACCTTATCTTGTAACGACTTGTGATCTTACGAATAGGCAGGCTCCAACTGATAAAGTGTTGAAGCATCAGCTGGCCGAGACGAAAGATTGCTACGCCAATCTGCCTACAATTTGATGAATTGAATTTTTGGCAATAAATCTTTGAAGTTTTTTTATTACTTGTATCGATGAACGAAATGTCTCTTGATGTGGGATTCAGTCATCTATAATCGACTGTTCTGAATATGGTACGAACATGCACATTTTTGTTCTAAGTATAGGGCCGTTTATGAAGTTGGTATGGCCCTTGCAAGACTTTGAAAGCATGCATAATCTTGAAAATCTGTTACACTATCGCCTACTTATTGCCGGGACTAGTTCAGGAAAAGGACACACACAAGCAAGAAGTTCCGTTCAAACAATAAATACCTTTATTACATGAGAAAAACTATGTACAAAACTGATAAAACATTAACGAAAGAAATTCAAAGAATTTTCAGAATTAATGCGCGGAAGAAACTTCGGATGTCGCATTTGTCGATACAATTGCCCTCTTCATCGAAGTCAAACTTGTCGAAGTCTATATTGTCATCTTCCCCCTGGTCATAAAACATGAGTCCTATGGCTTCATTTGATAAGTCGTCGTCTTCGTCATGTTATGGTAGCCCAAGTGGTCATGATATGGTAGCCAAATGGCATCAAAATATTCGATTCGTACTTGATCAAGATGTTCAAAAATCTGCTAATTTTGACGGTAGCAAAATGACAGTGACTAAAAGATGGCATTGTACTAGATCGATACGCTCAAAAATCCAACTCTTTTAATATTCATTTACGTAGCGAAATACAAGTGGAATTTTATTGCCAGGAACGATAGAACCGTTCCCGATTAACACGTTCCAAACCCCAACAATACTGTGCTTGTTTTGAGGTTTGATACTTCACTTTGGCACTTGTTTGTGACTTTGATAAACAGTGTAGGTGTCGCAGATATCCTTGTCTCATTACATGACAATGGCTCTATTGTTCCAGTCAGAATTTGGGTGAACCCCCCTGGGGGGTGTTATAAATGAACTAACGGCAAATAACGAATCGATAAAATAATCCTGGGGGGTGTTATAAATAGCGGGGTTTTAGAATCAGAGGAATACGGTATTGTCTCATATCAAACAAATTCATGAAAAATGGCCGACTTTGTCCCTTTTAATGTTGACTTTCAGAATTTAGACCTTTGACTGGTGCAGTGCAAACAAGCTCACTGTTAATGTAGCAAAAACAAATTTTATGTTAATTAAAACACCCCAGAGGCTGGTAAATACACAGGGCAGCTTGAGTGTTGATGGAAACTTGGTAGCTAATGTATCATTGACATATTATCTGGGGTTAATTTTATACCAGCACTTGACTTAAAAGGCTCACATTGATAAACTTAGGAACTTAATCGCCCCAATGGTTCAAATTATTTCTAAAATTCGTCATATTGTCCCGAAAGAAATTTTGCTTTTGCTTTATAATGCCATGATTTTACCCCCTATTTGTCACTCTATTGAGATCTGGGGGAATACATTCAGTTCTTTACTCCAACCTATCCTAATTTTACAGAAAAAGGTTGTCCGCCTTATTACCGTACTTGTCCGAGTATAAGCCCCTGGTTTGGCAACACTAAACGGCAGTAAAACTACGGGAGGGGCTTACACTCAAGCAACCCCATGTTATCTGCCATGGACACTTAATTTATGCTAATTTTATGCACAATTTTTAGCTCATATTTGGTATGTATATAAATCGAAAAAGAGCTTATATGGTGAGTAGGTGGCGTCTGTATGTTTGTGTGTATGTATGTATGTGCCGATGTATATCCGTCACACACAAAGGCTCCCAAACTGTCACATACCATCTCACTATTTGGGGTTCTGCGATATGAAGTCTGCTTGTACACGGAAGAGAAGTAATCAACCTCGTGCTCGCGGAGGCATGGCAGGCTGCAATCGATGCAAATTGCAAGTGGCTATTTCGCCGCATGAATTTCAATAAAATAAATAATGGCAAAAAGCAAAATCAAACCTGCACAAACTATATTCTGTGTTCGGTGGCAAAAAAGTAATCATCAATCGAGGGTACACAAAATGCTATATTGGCAGCGATCTCTGGCGTCGCCACAGGGCCAGCTGAGGCACAATGTAGCTTCGCGAAACTCAATCTCTGTGGGAATTTCCAACGTGTTTGAATTCGCTTTAAATTTTAGATCGCCAACCTAGAGGGCCCGATTAGGCCCGACTAGGCCTGGGTTTTTCACTTTGCCTTGTTTTTACTCAACTTGAGATCATCTTGTGACTGATGGCCATGGCTTCACCACACACTGCTTCGACCTTTGATGTGCTCCTAAAACCATTGCTGGCCTTGAAGTCGGGATGGTTGAGTTTCTTTGCTAAAATCTGCTTTTGCATGCAGGATAGGGCTGCTGATTAGTACGTTCAGTGACCATGCATTTGAAAACCACCTGAGCAGGGCTTTGTTTACATCGTCAACTGCCAAAAGAGAGAAACGTTTCCAACCTGGCTCGATCTTGTTGTGTTCATACATCGTTTAAACAGCAGCTTTCTTCTTTAAAATGGTCAAGAGTGTACTGGGTTTTACATCGAACCAGGGCTCCCGCTACCTATTCGCCAATTCGCCAAATGCGAAAGAAAGTTAAAAATGGCTACAAAAAATCCTGTTTGGCGAATGTAGTGGCTATTGAATTCTTAGACCTCCTCAACAGAAAACTACATCTAACAATAAATGTTGTTAGATGTTGAAACAGTTTACCCTCCTTCCTACAAAGTTGCAATGTATTGAAACAGTTTAATCTCCTTTCTACAAAGTTACAAATTTCCTGGTACGTAAAACAAACACTGTTGCTGTTCGATACTACAATACATCATGAACGTAAGGTCCATGAATACACTGAGGCCTGCTTTGCTTCTGTGAGTCCCTGGGTCGTCCTTGAGTCTATCAAAAGTTTTACCTTCTTTGCTGTATCAAAATTGGCCTGCAACTACTCAGTTTGATAGTAAAAACCATAATTTCAAAGGAAACTTTCACAAACGGAGCCATAATACAAAGGAAAAGGAGAAAATCTGAGGTTTTCTGAAAGGTCAAGTCTAGGTCATCTCATCATGTGATGTCATGCATGAAGACCCCCTAATTACACAATTATGGTTCACAAGAAACCACCTAGGGTGGTCCAATAGGTGAAAGGTAATTTTGCTGCCTTCCAATTTAAATGGCATTCAGCTTGACTGACTCCCATTCGGCCTACTTTCAAACTGCTATAACTTATACAAGAAATTATGTGATTCTGAATGATTTTAATATTTTTGTAGATTCCATCAGTTTAATGATCTAGAAGTGAACATCATCAGACATTTCTTGATGATATCAAAATATCAAATGGAAATATATCTGGGCTAAAATGTTATCATAATCATTAAAACAATGAATGCCCTCAAACAGTGAGTAATTTAAGTATAGGATAAAGCCTGAGTACGAGGGCTCTTCTGGTATATAAAGTCCAACCCAACGATAAAATGTCGAGGCCACAGGCCGAGACATTTTATCGTAGGGTTGGACTTTATATACCAGAAGAGCCCGAGTACGAGGGTTTTATCCGACTTAAAAACTATCGCCCCTAACTGATATATTTTCGTTTTCAATGTGTTTACGTCAACCGTCTCCTTTGTCAATGTAACATGTTTAGGATATGAATTAAAACTTTTATTTGTGAAATAGCCTTCCAATGTAATGGAACATCCTATAAATGCCCTAGGGCACATTATATAAATGCCCTAGGGCACAGCAGATTTTGTGTTGCAGCTGGTTTCTGCTGTGTTACCAAATTTGAATATTAAAACGTACCAGATGTCTACAGAATATGACATGTTCACTTTTGATTGGACAGTACTTTACTACGGCGCTGTCATTCGTTTCTGGAATTTGGTGACCAAGGCTTTACGAGTAAATAAAACACCCTGAATTGAGCATTCTGATTGGTCAATCAACAGTAGATAGTTTTTAAATGAACATATATCGTTGTGTCTTGTTTTACAAGAGTTCTGTTTGGCCCAGCCCTTTTTGTCTCAAGAAAGTACTTATACTCAAGATGCTATTTCAGCCTGCTTGATCACATCTATGACATACAAGTAAAACCGGGGCCTTAAATACCACAATAATCGTATCTACACTGCCATTGTGCTATACCCATAAATGCTGTCTTCTGCATGGAAAATGTTTTACTTGTGTGGCTCAAACATTTAGGTTATGGAAGACTGCATAAATTTGCCACAAGAGAAGCCTGTAACTTATGACAAGCTATCATACTGTGAATACTAACTGAATGTGGCAGAAATATTCAATCTGTACCTCTCAGCCTCTTGTAATATACACTGAACATTGCTACCAGATTTTTAGAATTCAATTGTTACCTTATTTTATTTCTGGTGTTTAAAGTACCACCAAAAAAGGATTTCTATCCTGAAAAGTCATAAAAACACAAATTATAAATGCAAAAACTAAACACATATTTCTTTAATATAAAAACCATCATGAACATCATACAAAACATCTTGATTTGTAAAATTAGGGACTCCTGAATGACGAGAAAGCTGTTGCCACACTTGAGATCATAAACTGGCTAAAAGTTACTCAAAATGGCTAAAAGATTTTTGATTTGGCTAATGAGTTGGCTAATCATTTTGGTGACTTAGGGGGAGCCCTGGGTTTTACATCGAACTGATGACAGACTTAACCAGACTTGATAGCTTTGATGATTTGGACTTGGCAGTCATATGTCAGGGCACAACCCTTAACACCATTTGTAGATATCGTATTGTGTTAGGAACTGGAGGGATGATAGAAAGTTTGCTTGATTTTCCAATATCATAACATCCCTACTTCACACTTTTCATTTTTGACTGAGTCATCGAAGAAAATCAAAGTGATCCATTCAAAATTCTGCCACAGCGCTACTCCCTGTAAACACCATGTGGTGTCCCCTTGTCAGCGTTTAACACATCGACCAACAGGTACAAACAGCAGGTTATGTTAACAATTCATTGTAATGATTTTAGCAGCTAATAGGGTGAAAGCAAGTGTTGATAAATCATGTTGATCTTGTGTGTGAACGTGTAATTGAGAATTAGTGATTCAGTGCTGTTTTAATGTGTTGTAAATGGGACATAAACAATGGGATCATGTCGTTACAGGGGCCAGTTCATACAAACTTGTCACTGAAAAGAGCTGTCTTTCATCGCCAGGCTCATCGCTCACTTTTTTTGCACCATTCCATCAAAACTTATTTTTGTTTTCCATTCACAAATCCTTTATTCTCAGAAAGAAATCTGTTCGCTGTAACCATTTTATCACTGTAGGTGTTTTTGTTGTAAAGGGTGTGACAATGATAGAATGTATAATGATAAAATCGTGACTTTTGTGTCCTTTTCATTGTATCCAGGGTTTCGTTCTAACCAAGTTTGTAGTAATGAGTTTCGTATGTATGTATGTATGTATGTATGTATGTCCATCCACATCAAAAACTTAAGAAACCCAGCTTCTACATTCATAGAGTTTGATGTACAAGTGCATCATAGGATGGAGATGGCAATTTGCTCAAATGACCAGCAAATTTTGGAGTTTATAATTTTAGCAATTGATGTGTCATTGATGTGATTTTCTATCATTTAATTTTTCTGAAATATGTCATTACTGTTTTCTTTTAGCAGTTTTTCTTCTCCATTATTTCATTAGGTCATATTCCTTGGAGTCTTATTTTGCACACACTCTGAAGATTCGATCTCTCATTGACACTGGTTTCCGGTACATCGTTCAATCAGAAAGTGGCAATCAAACCGCAGTTGCACTGGTAAGTAATACACAGGGCATATATTTTGAAAATGGCAGGAGAGCTAAAATTTGTTCGCCTGGAATCATCTAGGTAAGTGATTCAACAGCTTCCTTGAAAAGAGTATTAAAGGCGAGTGAAAAATGATGAAACTTTGGATTAACATTATATGTCTTGAATTCAAAGGAGACATTCCCTTATTATGTTTTCAGAATTACATGTTTGAATAAAGACAAGCTGATAAAAATTTGATTTAAAAAATAAAGCGTGAAACCATCAGAGTTTAAAGGGGAAGTTCATCAAGAATGAGTTTTACATATGTGCAAGCTTTGTGGTCACTTACCCTGGAAAAGCCATTTCGCCATTTATAACTTGTGCAATTTTTTACAAAAACCAATAGAAACAGTACAGGAAGTTGCGGCCTGCTTCATCAGCTCCATGACATTTGAATCATGGGAAAAAGCTCCAGGCTTGGAGCTTGCATCATGTGATATGGAAGGGACCATCTTCCGATGGGTATGGCATTGTTCACTCAGCCACGCTCAGGAAGAAGAGGAGTAATTCGAGGCGAAAAGTGCATGATCAAAGACAACATTGCGACTTAACCCCCCCTCAACGTAAACAACAGATACCGTTTGACACTCTACAAGTCGACATGTGCTTAGCGCACAGACACGAAGACAAGTTGACAAACTTTGACACTTGACCTCCCCAAAAGACGCACAATGACACTGACAAGGCGGCTCCCGTTTGTGGTTTCATCAAATGCAAATATTTCCTGCCGCAAATAGTTTGTCAGGAAAGAAAACTCGAAAATAACCCGCCGCAAACATATTCCGGTTTACAGTATATAGACAGACTGGGTTGAGATTTGAGATACAATAAACAAAGAAGCAATTGGACAACAGTTGGCATACCAATATACTTTACTTTTCATAATCAATAGTTTTTCTAAGTGAAAGACATTTTGCATTTTCATGTCAGCTAAATTATCAAGGTAGGCTCAGTGGCATCTATTAAAGGGACAAAGTCGCCCATTTCTAGCTCCCATATATGCATATGTATATATGCGAATGGGAGGTATTCATATAAGGTGGGAAGATGTTGTCTGTATGTATGTCCGTCCACATCAAAAACTCCTAAACCGTAGCACCTACTGTCTTAGTATTTGGTGTACAGGTGCACCTAGGGGTGGAGATGTGAATTTGTTCAAATGAACATGTCAGTGCCAAAAATATGCAAATGAGGGGGAAAAAAGGAAAAATCCTGCAAATGACTAAAACTCAGAAAGCAATGGTCAGATTTGGTTGAAACTTGGTATGCAGATTTCTTTAGGTATTCTAAATTATGTGTGCAAAAATTGGGATGAAATTTGCATGTCTGTATTTTTAAGGTATTTTTTCCGTTTTTAGTCAAAAAATCTTGTTCTCTGAAATCGCTCGTCTGATTGGTATGAAACTTAATATTCATGTTCCTCAGGATGGCCTCAGTCATGCTTGTACAAATTGTATTGATATTGTCATATTTGTAATTTTGGGGCAATTTTCCCAATTTTTGATAAAAAAAAATTTTATCCAAAAACTACTGATTTGATAGCTTTGATATTTGGTATACAGATATCTAAGATTAATCTCAATATAATGTATTGAAGGTATGTTGAAACTGGCAATTTTTTTTTATTTTTGGGGCAATTTTTGCCTTTTTTGGTCAAAAATTTTTTCTCCTAAAACTTCTGATCTGGTAGCTTTGATATCTAGTGTACAGATTCCTAGGGTTTATGTTAATTAGATATATTCAAAATTAGGATGAAATCTGCAATTTTGTATTTTGGGGGCAATTTTTCTCATTTTTGGTCAAAAAATTTGTTTCTCAAAATTTACCAGTCTGATTGCTTTGATATTTAGTAAACCGGTTCTTAGGGTTTTTGTTAATAAGATATATTGAAATTAAGTTGAAATCCGGAATTTTGAATTTTTTGGGCAACTTTGCGAAACTGTCAGTTTTACTGGGATATCTTTCATTTTGTATTTTTAAGATTTTTTTTGGTAATTTTATACCTACTGGAACTAAGAGTATATAATGTGGTGATTAATAAGCATTTGATATGGTAAACTGTATTTGGTGTTGAAATGCGGTAAAAAAATCCTGGCAGATTTTGAAAAAATTCCAAACAAATGCCAATAAAAAATTCAGCCAGAGAAGGTTTGACAAAAAGAAAGGTGGGAGAGTGGGGAAAAAAGAATGTACAATGGATCGGATAAAAAAGATAATGTACCTCACCGATCTTCCAGACACCGTCCCTTATCAAATGGTCCACCCCGATGTATTTTTGTGCGCAATTAACCATGCAGTGTATTTTAGTTTAAGATGTCAAGTTAGGTAAGGATTTGAAAGGAATAGTCAAGTTCACCACAGTTTAACTTTATCTCTTGTGTCATCATCCTTGTGTAATTGGTTAAGTTTGTAAGTTGTTCCAGATGTGGATGCACCAGCTGTTCTGGAAGAAAACAATGTTTACTTTTCCCTGTAGGGTTTCTGAGTTGATGATTGTATGTTGAAATTTCTCCATGTATCTGGTGTATGGGCAAAGTGTAAACATTGGTTGCATGTTATGTATTTCAGTCTATGTCAAATATTGTAAATGAAAAATCAAGAACAGTTTACTGTGTGCTTGTAAAAGATAACATATTTGTCAATACATATACTGCCTTGCAGATTGATTGTTTTAAACTTAAAGATTATCACAGAAGTAGAAAAGGAAAAGAAACTAATCAAATTGCTGTAACATATTTACCCTCAGTGCCTGTAGGCCTATATTTACAGTAACTATTTTATCATTACATTCAACAGTTGTTATATCTTTATCACTCTCCATGGGCCAAGGCACACTTGGGGTCAATGTCATCACTCTGTGCCAGTCTGTGTATGTCAGTCTGTCTGTATATGTATGTCCATGTTTCATACAATTGTTGACTTGTTTTGATAACTATATGGGAGCGAACAGTGATGTTGTCACTATTTTTTCATGAATTTTGTTTGATACAAGATACGACTTATATTATCTCATATGTTGATAGATACTGATTGAATTGGTGACCATGCATATATTCGACCCAGGTTTTAGACAGCATACATGAAACCATGGTGAAAATTAATTAATGGTCATGACCATTAATTCATTTTCGCCATGGTTTCATTTAATTTGTCTAAAATCAGGGTCGAATATATGCATCGTCACCCTATTCAATCTGTATCTTCCAACATATGAGACAATATAAGTCGTATCTCGTATCAAACAAAATTCATGAAAAAATGGGCCACTTTGTCCCTTTAAAAGCATAAAGGTGTAAAAGTTATGCCTATGTGACTTTATGCATTCACATTGGTCATATGCTCCCATATGACTTTCGTGCATATTTCAAACAACCTCTTCTAATCACTGAGATTTTTCTATAACCAGATCTCTTGGATCACATTTCAGATTTGGTTAATGAACACTGATACTAAACTTATTACAAATATGGCAACGCCAAACACAGCTTTACATCAATTCGTTGGACCACACTATCAGTTTGATGACAGCCATCAACAGTCCTTGATGTCATACAGTATTGTGAAGATTCTATTTCAGAGCTGTATTGGTAAACAAAATAAAGGGTAAGATTTGTGTTCTGAAAAATATACATGTTTCATTTAATGATTACTCAGCCCTATGAAAATGAGACTGACTGTTATTTAGTTTTTTCTCTGTCTTTTTGATATGCCTACCAGTTTGGCCAGGACAAATCAAATGTACTTATCAAACTAGAACTTTCCTTTGCCAAACCAAAACTTTTTACCACTTGATCTGTCATTAGCCAAACCAAAGGGCTTTAGAAGGACCACAGCCAAAGCCATTATCAAGTTCAATGGCCTTATAGAAATATTGAATCCTTTGTACTTGGTGCAAAATTTGAATGAACTTGTCAATTATTTGAACTATAGGTGCGAGTACATGGGCAGTATCATAAAATTTTGCATCAGTAATGCAGCTTATCACAGAGAAAATGTCCTCACTGAAGTCAAATTTTGTCACGTGGTGTAATTTGGTAAGGAGACAATGTAAACAATATTACTGTGGCTGATCTCCTGTGAACAACCTTTTGAATGTAATCTAATGATCAAACATCTTAATTAAAGAAAGGATTAATGTGGTCCTATGTCATCATTGTAACTAGGAGAGCTGACCTTGTATGTATAGGTTTCAAAGACCATGAAAGCAGATAGGGCAACTAATCATTGGTACTTTTGTCTCAATTTTTTCAGTACTTTGTCCAAAATTTTGTACCTTGTCAATCTGTGAAACTATTTTGGCTGGCTCTGTAACCATGTTTTGGTAGTGTACCAAACCAGACAAATGGGCATGAGAAAAATCATAACTTAAATCAAACAGTCCCTTTGGATATAATGCATCTGTTTGTGGTACACTCAGTGTGACAGTTTTTGGACACGGTGGTGAATTTCGCTCAAAGCCGTTTCATAAATGACAAGCACTACGAAATCTTATTACCATATCTTTTGAAACTTTATTGTGTTTATCCTCAAACTGTTAACACGACGGATGTGGTATTTACGGGGTCAAAGTTGCCAAATTGTTGACCCCATGTTGAGTGCATAGTAATCGGACTGCTATCGCAGTAATCGGACATCGTATTTGGAATGTGATTATGGGGGCTAAATATTGATATTTTGAGATTTCAAATCGTGTATCTGCATGTAAATATTTCGTAATAAATTAGTTACGTTTAATCCATGGACGACGCAACTATATTTCGACTTGTTTGTAGCTTCTACTGAAAAAAAATCTATCCAAAACGGGACAGCAGCGTCACCAGACTTAATATGCTGTCACATGGATGACTTGTAAAATGCTCTAAATACCAGGGCTCCCGCTACCGATCGCCAATTAGCCAAATGCGAAAGAAAGTTTAAAATGGCTACAAAAATTCCAGTTTGGCGAACATAGTGGCTAATGAATTTTTACTGCCCTGGTGCAACCTCAACAAAAAAATACAGCTAAGATGTTGAAACAGTTTAGGCCGCATTCAAAAAAAATGGTGAGCGGGGGAGGGGCTGGAGGAATTCGGGGGTGATTCGAAAATCTTTGGGGTAGTCGAGGGGGGACTTGAAAGTTTTGCTCTGCCTATAGGGGGAGGACCTGAAAATATTTTGACTCCCAACATTTTGATGTCGTCCAATGGTTCTAATGTTAGTAATAATTAAACAAAATCTAGAACTGTTTTGTCACATTTTATGTCTTTAATCTCAAAAAAACCTAAAAATGTATGAATGCCATTAAATTTTCGTAAAACAAGTTGGCCTTGTAATGGGGCAGGAGCTGCAACTGTTGATAATTTTTCAATATTTCTATGCAATGTATCAAACACAGTTTCTTGGTGTCTCTCTACAGCATGCTGAAAAACACAATATTCAGTTTGTCAACAAAGCCCATTTGTCTAAATATTGGTGATAATTGAATGATAAAAATGCACGGTACACATAGGCTGTGTTGGCAAGCTGAATATTTGACAGCTCAACATGCTGTAGGGAGTAGAACAAGAACGCAATTGTATAAACTGAACAAAAATATTGTCAAAATAAAAAGTTAATACAACTACTGCCCTGCTACTACATACTTGCAGTGACAGTGATACATGTAGCTCTGACTCTGATGTAGTTTAAGAAGAGTTTCGGTCATAGGACACTCAATTGACAGTGAAACATACATCTACTTGTACACAAGATCCAGCCAGAGAGCAACACATAGAAGACTAGGGGACTAACAGTTACTATGGATTTTTGAATTCTGGCATATGAGAATAATCAAATATTAGAGAAAAAAGATGGGGTCACCATACTTGATCTTATACAAATGTACGATGAAAGGCACAGTTTTTCTAAAATCACTTAACATCAATATATAAAAACATTCATTTCAAGTTCAAGCTGTGAATGAAATTTTCACATCTCATTGTACCAATAACACAAAAGTAAAACTTTGAACAGTAAACACTCTAATTAGTCCCCACGGACACCGTCCGGGGGACTTATAGGTTTGGTCATGTCCGTGCATGTGTGCGTCCGTGCGTGCGTGTGTGCGTCCGTCCGTCCGTCCGTCCGTTCACGCAGATATCTCAGAGATGCAAGAAGCGATTTCATTCAAACTTGGTACAAGGATTACTTCATATGTCATACAGATGCACGTCGATTTGTTTTGTGGTACGATCCAATATGGCCGCCAGGCGGCCATTTTATTACGATTTTTTCATGTACAGAGCCATAACTCAGACATGTTTCAACCGATTTTATTCAAAGTTGGTACAATGACATTGACCAATGTCATAGATATGCACGTCATTTTGTTTTGTGATACTATCCAATATGGCCGCCAGGCGGCCATTTTATTACGATTTTTTCATGTACAGAGCCATAACTCAGACATGTTTCAACCGATTTTATCCAAAGTTGGTACAAGGACATTGACAATGTCATAGATATGCACGTCAATTTGTTTTGTGATACGATCCAATATGGCCGCCAGGCGGCCATTTTATTACGATTTTTCATGTACAGAGCCAGATCTCAGACATGTTGCAACCGATT
Organism: Ptychodera flava; assembly: GCF_041260155.1. NCBI lineage: Eukaryota > Metazoa > Hemichordata > Enteropneusta > Ptychoderidae > Ptychodera > Ptychodera flava. The sequence continues at coordinate 1,011,397 of NC_091937.1, read as the reverse complement.
TTATTCAAAGTTGGTACAAGGACATTGACCAATGTCATACATATGCACGTCATTTTGTTTTGTGATACGATCCAATATGGCCGCCAGGCGGCCATTTTATTACGATTTTTCATGTACAGAGCCATAACTCAGACATGTTTCAACCGATTTTATTCAAAGTTGGTACAAGGACATTGACCAATGTCATAGATATGCATGTCGATTTGTTTTGTGATACGATCCAATATGGCCGCCAGGCGGCCATTTTATTTACAATATTTTCATATACAGTGCCATAACTCAGACATGTTTTAACCGATTTATTCAAAGTTGGTACAAGGACATTGACCAATGTCATAGATATGCATGTCAATTTGTTTTGTGATACAATCCAATATGGCTGCTGTGTGGCCATTTTATTACGATTTTTTCATATGCAGAGGCATAACTCAGGCAAATCTCAACCGATTTTATTCAAAGTTGGTACAAGGACATTGACCTATGTCTTACATATGTACGTCAATTTGTTATGTGATACGATCCAATATGGCCGCTAGGCAGCCATTTTATTACGATATTTTCATGTACAAAGCAATAACTCAGACATGTTTCAACGGATTTTATTCAAAGTTGGTACAAGGAGATTGACTAATGTCATACATATGCATGTCAATTTGTTATGTGATACGATCCAATATGGCTGCCTTGCCGCCATTTTATTACGATTTTTTCCTGTCGAGGGCCATAATACTCTAAGGCATATCTTAACTGATTTTATTCAAAGTTGGTACAAGGACATTAACCTTTGTCATACATATGTATGTCAATTTGTTTCTTGATATGATCCAATATGGCTGCATGGCAGCCATTTTGTTACAATTTTTTCGTGTCCTTAGCCAAAACTTGGGCATGTCTCAATTAATGAAGAGGACTCTATCCTCTTAGGACATGTAATCAAAGTACCCATTAACAAGTGGGGACTGTGTCATCAACGATGACTTGTTTAAATGGAAAAATGTGTGACTAAATGGAATCATTTATTTTTTTATCAAATTTGCCATTATTACACCCAAAATTTCTGAGATTAAAAAATTAATTTCATGGAATATTTTAACCTTCTAGTATTGTCAATTTTGTAAAACATAAGTGGCATCTAAGTTGTATTTGTCTTGTACTTTTGAAAAAAAAATTCAGTAGGTCACTATGCTTATTTTTTCACAATTTGGTTAAACGTAGCTAGGAATACACAATTTTCATACTCTCTCATGATTGTCATTTCGTGTGCTTTTCAGCTGGCGCCATTGAACTGGCCAGAGTCGGATAAACTCAAGTCGGCTTAGACTGAGAAATCCAAAAAGTCCACAGATGCATTTAAAAATGAATTAATTTACGAACTTGCCCTAGGTATACGGCTCTACAACCTGCTGATAAGAGATAGTGTTGAACATCTGCGTTCAGAATGACACATTACATGTTTCTTTTTACTCTGCGTGCATTCCTAATAAATATGCGGCTATATGGTAATATGGGGGGGGGGGGACTTGAAAATTTTTGAGGGTATTGAGGGGGATCTGAAAACAAATAAGATTTCAATCGCGATTCCTCCAGGGCCCCCCCCCTCACCATTTTTTTTTGAACACCACCTTACCCTCCTTCATACAAAGTTGCAATGTATTGAAACACTTCACTCGCCTTTCTACAAAGTTACAAATTCCCTGGTACGTAAAACAAACATTGTTGCTGTTCCGTCTGCAGTACACAGAGGCTTTGCTTTGCCTCCGTGAGTCCTGTTCGTCCTTTCAGTAAACCTCAGTCTATCAGAAGTTTTACCTACTTTGCTAGAATCAAATTTGGCCTGCAACTACTCATATAGATAGTAAAAAACATATTTTAAAAGGGAAATTTCACAAACGGAGTAATAATACAAAGGAAGAGGAGAAAAACACAGGTTTTCTGAAAGGTCAAGTCTAGGTCATCTCATCATGTGATTTCATGCATGAAGACCCCTTAAGTGTACAAATTATGGTTTAAAAGAGCCACCTAGGGTGGTCCAATAGGTAAAAGGTAATTTTGGTGCCTTCCAATTTAAATGGCATTCAGCTTGACTATAACTTTTAAATTAAATTTTATTAAGAGTCATCAAAGGGAAATTGTCAACAGTAACTGCAGTAAGCATATCCATTGTCAAATCATCACGTTCGTGAATTGCAATTTTGCATGTAAACATTAAAGCAACAATTCATTAAAATTGTTAATTCGGTCTATTTCAAACTGCCATAACTTATACAAGAAATTATGTAATGCCGAATGATTTTAACATTTTTGCAGATTCCACCAGATTAATGATGTAGAAGTGAACATCACCAGACATTTCTTGATGATATCAAAATATCAAATGAAAATATATCTGTGCTAAAATGTTACCATAATCATTAAAACGATGTATATTCTCAAACAGTGAGCATTGTATCTTGTTTTACAAGAGTTGTGTTTGGCCAAACCCTTTGGTCTCAAGAAAAATACTCATACTCAAAATGCTATTAAGCCTGCTTGATCACAACTATGACATACAAGTAACACCGGGGCCAATTGTATCTACACTGCCAGTGTGCTACTTAATGTTTTCTTCTGCACCATTTTTTTATTCTTGTGGCTAAAACATTTTGGTTATGGAAGACTGCATAAATTTGCCGCATGACAGGCCTGTAGCTTATGACAAGCTATCATACTGTGAACACTAAATGAATGCCGCGGAAATGTTCTGTACCTGTTGTAATATACACTTCACTTTGCTACCAGATTTTTATAATTCAATTGATACCTTATTTTATTTCTGGTGGTAAAAGTTTACCATCTGAAATGAAAAAGTATTTCTATCCTGGAAATGTCATATAAACACAGATTATTCAATAAAAACTGAACAAATATTTCTTTAATGTAAAAAACGATCAGGAACATTATACAAAACATCTTGATTTGTAAAATTAGGAACTCCTGAATGCTGAGAAAGCTGTAATTGCCACGCTTGAGATAATAAACTGGCTAAAAGTTGCTCAAAGTGGCTACAGAATTTTTGATTTGGCTAATCAGTTGGCTAATCATTTTGGTGACTAAGGGGGAGCCCTGAATACAGAGCGAAGTGAGTACAACGAACGCCATGTCATTAAATATCCGAAAACAAAGGTCATCTGAAAACTGCCACACTGAGTGCATATCTCAGTCATTAATTACAATCTTTTTGTGCAACTATGTAAAAATGGTTTTTGTTTTTCAGATTATTGGCTGAATGGTTAAAAGACTCAGCAGTGCAAAGTATCATGTTACCATATGAACATTGCCTTCAGATACTACTATTACTGTTCACTAATAACAATCATTTGCCAAAATCTCAAAGAACAAATAGTCATTTCAAGGTAAGCATCAGCTTTATGGTCACCTGTCCGCTGGACACTTGTACAAGCTGCGAAAATACACCATCACCTTTACAGTCACCCATCCACTGGACAGTGGTACCAAGCCAACACAGTACACCATCACCTTTACAGTCACCCATCCACTAGACAGTGGTACAAGCCAATACAGTACACCATCACCTTTACAGTCACCCATCCACTAGACAGTGGTACAAGCCAATACAGTACACCATCACCTTTACAGTCACCCATCCACTGGACAGTGGTACAAGCCAATACAGTACACCATCACCTTTACAGTCACCCATCCACTAGACAGTGGTACAAGCCAATACAGTACACCATCACCTTTACAGTTACCCATCCACTAGACAGTGGTACCAAGCCAATACAGTACACCGTCACCTTTACAGTCACCCTCCACTGGACAGTGGTACAAGCCAATACAGTACACCATCACCTTTACAGTCACCCATCCACTAGACAGTGGTACAAGCCAATACAGTACACCATCACCTTTACAGTCACCATCCACTGGACAGTGGTACAAGCCAATAAAGTACACCATCACCTTTACAGTCACCCATCCACTAGACAGTGGTACAAGCAATACAGTACACCATCACCTTTACAGTCACCCATCCACTGGACAGTGGTACAAGCCAATACAGTACACCATCACCTTTACAGTCACCCATCCACTAGACAGTGGTACAAGCCAATACAGTACACCATCACCTTTACAGTCACCCATCCACTGGACAGTGGTACAAGCCAATACAGTACACCATCACCTTTACAGTCACCCATCCACTGGACAGTGGTACAAGCCAATACAGTACACCATCACCTTTACAGTCACCCATCCACTGGACAGTGGTACAAGCCAATACAGTACACCATCACCTTTACAGTCACCCATCCACTGGACAGTGGTACAAGCCAATACAGTACACCATCACCTTTACAGTCACCCATCCACTGGACAGTGGTACAAGCCAATACAGTACACCATCACCTTTACAGTCACCCATCCACTGGACAGTGGTACAAGCCAATACAGTACACCATCACCTTTACAGTCACCCATCCACTGGACAGTGGTACAAGCCAATACAGTACACCATCACCTTTACAGTCACCCATCCACTGGACAGTGGTACAAGCCATTGCAGAATGTGTGCGTGTAAAGCCATATTATTAATTCAGGATGATTTATATTTGCATCTGTTTTGAGATTTTGAATATGGCTATGGAAATTATCAATATTGGATGGAAAAATGTCTGTCAAAATTATGTACGTTTGTATGTCCATCCATATCAAAACTTCAGAACCTAAAGTCTCACTTTGATCAATGAATTTTATTTAAGGTAAACAAATTCGCGGAAACTTGAATACCAGATTAAGTTGAAATTTTACAAATGTTGATAGCTATGTTATTTACAGGTATCTTGAGAACCGCTGTTTTGATTGCTTTGAAAATTTGTGTGCAAGTACCTTAGGTGAACCTTATACTGTTTTATGAATATTGTGAAGTTATCCTTAATTTTGTATTTTTGCTGAATTTTTTGGTGATTTTTCTCATTTTCAGTAAAAATTCTTCTTCTCTGAAACCGCCAGCCCAATCGCTCTCAAATTTGGGTTAGATCTTTGCGAGGGTGTTACTCTTCTAATTTGTTAAAATTATGACAAAATTGGGAAAATTACTATTTTGGAGCAATTTTGTCATTTTTGGTCAAAAATCTTAAACAGTATTTTCTTTCTAAAACCCCTGGACAGACAGCTTTTATATTTGGTACACAGACGTACAGAGATGACAGTAGTTAGATATGTGGAAATTGTCCTGAAATATACAAATTTGTATTTTTAAGACAATATTTTCATTTTTGGTCAAGAAAACTTGTTCTCAAAATTACTTGTTTGATAGCTTTGTAATTTGGTATAAAGCCCCGAGGGATGTTATCAGATAAATTTTCTGCTCAAAGTGTTAGGAAACCCCTAAATTTGTATATTTTTAGCTCATATTTGGTGTTAATATAAATACCAAAAAGAGCTTATATGGTGAGTCGATGGCGTCTGTGTGTATGTATGTGGGTATGTATGTGCGGATGTATGTCCATCACACACAAAGGCTCCCATACCGCCAAAGCTACCGTCTCAGCATTTGGTGTACAGGTAGATGCAGGGGTTGAGATGTGACGTTGTTCAAATGAACACATCAATGTCAAAAATGTGCAAATGAGGTAAGAAAAAGGGAAATTCTGCAAATGTTCACAGGAGTGGAGGCATGCCAGCATGCTACTCCACTGAGCTTGAGTCATTGTTTATGAACTGTTAAATATTAACAGACCTGCTCAAACTAAGGGAAGGACCATTAGATCTTGGGAGGGGGTGGTCACAATGAAATTGTGAACATTTTTTTGCCATTGTAAATTTATAAAAAAAAAACATTTTTCCAAATGAGAAAAGCTGTGCTAATTTTTTTTCTGAATAAATTTTCAGATTTATAATTATTTTAGTTCAACGCTGTCTGAGGATACAATGTACATCCATATCACTTGCGCAAATAAGGTTGCGTGCTGTACCTACAACATACATATGGCCCAGTGATTTATATTGCTGATAGATTTCACGAAATTTTGCAGATCATCTTTTGATAAGCTGAGAAGCAGTTTGCAAAAAATGTGGTGAAATTTCAATATTTTTTTTAAGGACAATTTTTGCCCTTTTTTGATCAAAATATTTCTCTGTAGCAGCGTGTCCAACTTTTGTCAACTTTTTTTCTGGCTTAAATATTTCTTGTATTTTTTCTGGTTGTACTGTGCAGAAATCATTGTCATAACATCAAAGTAGAATTTTCCTGCACTGAACAAATAGAAACAACATTTATTGTTGATCTTTGGTACCCATACTGGTATGTACCAATTCTGATCAAATGTGAGCGACACCGTATAATTGCGGTATTTTTTTCCAAAAGCCATTGGTTATAGCGAATTGGATGTAACATTGTCTGCCTACAACTCTCTCTCTCTCTCTCTCTCTCTCTCTCTCTCTCTCTCTCTCTCTGACAAGTCATCATCAGTGACACCATTTCAGCATTCAGTATATTGCCCCTACTACTGCCCTACTGTACTATCAATCCAGTTGAAGTGAATAATAGTACTAAGTTTATCAGCGTAACAGTCAAGATAAAATAATTACTCATAAATAATAAAATAATTACTCATAAATAATGAACTGTTGATGTTACAACAGTCGGTGTTTCATGTTTTAGTCAAGTTGCCAATGACGTATATATAATATTGATGTAAAAATTTATATATAAAATATATATCGCCCATGGTGTACAAACAGTTCATGTAGACTTTCATTTTTTTTTTCAGGTCAGCTATCTCAGGTTGAAATGAATCAAGCCATTCTGGAAAGAGACTTTTATCAGACAGCAATCTTCTATATCACTTTTCAAGCATAGCCCATCATTTCTATGGCCAGAGAACTTATTGGCAACATTACAGCAAGATATGCCATAATCTCCCTGAGCCATGATAAGGTTTATCTCCATTTTATGTGGAATCATTTCAAAAAGTCCAAACTGCCACCACTGTCAAGATTCTCCTTTGATATGAAGAGATGTTTCTTTAGTATTTCTACCCAGTAGATATATTTTGATCAGACTCTTACAAATAAAAATCATTGACCAATATTCAACTGTAATATCTGTACATTCATTAATTTATCTTGCGACTCGAGTTCAAAGGTCAATTTTAACAATTTTTTTATTTCAAATTTCGAACCACTTACACATGGCGAAAAGTGTTGGGTCATATTGTATTGGGTATTTCCTGAAATATTACTACAATTGCAAACTATCAGCTACACCACATGCAATTATTTTCCTTTTGTCTTAATAGTCACAGATTACTGACAATGATATCTTTGATACACATGCAGATATTATGTATATTCCATGCTGTAAGAGTTAAAGTCCGTCATGCAAAGTTTGATTAACCCTTTGAGCGCTGCAATTTTTCCCACCAAAATTATTGTTTGCAACATTTTACCAATTTTTAGCTCATATTTAAATAATAACACATGAGAGCGAGGGCAAGATCACGATTTACTGCCTGCCCAAGGGATGGTGGTCATGATCGAAATATTGATGATGCCCGAGCCGTAGGCGAGGGCATCATCAATATTTCGATCATGACCACCAGTCCGAGGGCAGGCAAAAAATCGTGATCTTGCCCTAGCTCTCATGTGTTATTATTTTTATTACACCGAACAAACTTCTTCGAGTACAGTTCGCCTTTCTGCATGAGTCCGGACCTCAGCGTAAAATGTTGTCAGTGCCAAGTGTAAGGTTGCCGCTGAAAGTTTGCCGATCTCCTTGGTGGCGTATCCAAATTTGTTGCTTGCATAGTCGCTGAACACAGAAATTGCATTCCTTGTTGCTATTTTCGTTCGTTTGCTGTTTACTTGCATCAAAATATCGTCTAACTGTGCCGGTGACAGCTCTGCATGACGTTTCGCTGCCATAGTTGCCGACTGGAAGTAGGCCTACAAGCGAACGACAATTTGTTACGCGCAGAAAGGTGGCGCAGTAAGTAAACTGACGTCATCCATGTAATATCAAATGCAGAGGGCATCATCACGTTCGCAGAGGGCATCATCACGTTCGCAGAGGGCATCATCACGTTCTTTTACATGTCACGTGAGTCATGTTGAACCAATGGCAGTGCACGCTAAATGAGTGAGGTGTAATAATTGGTTTTATATATAAATACCAAAAAGAGCTTATATGATGAGTCGGTGGCGTCTGTATGTCTGTGTATTTGTGGGTATGTATGTGCGGATGTATGTCCGTCACACACAAAGGCTCCCATACTGCCAAAGCTACTGTCTCAGTATTTTGTGTACAGGTAGATGCAGGGGTTGAGATGTGAATTTGTTCAAATGAACACATCAGTGTCAAAAATGTGCAAATGAGGTAAGAAAAAGGGAAATCCTGCTAATGTGCAGGAGTGGTTGCAGTAACTGAATCAGCCCACACATCTGAATAAGAGGATTTTGACCTTTAACCTATTTGTATGCAGGGTACCTATAATGTTTGGGAGTGGTAGCAGTAACTGAAACAGCTAATTGGTCATTTCCTGTCATTGTTTATGAACTGTGACATATTAACAGACCTGCTGAAACCATGGATGTCTATTTTTGTACATCCATGGTTGAAAGATTCTCTGCTATGCATGTTGCTAAAGTTGACCTTCAGTACCTAAAGTTTCAGACCTTATTTACTTTTGTCATTCTTGTTTTTCTGGTTTAAATATTTCTTATTGTTTTACTGGTTGTACTGTGCAGAAATTGTTTTAACATCAATGTATAATTTTCCTGCACTGAACAGATAGAAACAACACTTATTGTTGATCACTGGTATGTACCAATTCTGATCAAATTTGAGCGACACCGTGTAATTGCGGTATTTTTTGAATTTTTCCGTAATTTTTTTGACAATTTTGGATCAAATGAACATCACATTTTATTGGCTTCAGATTTTTATCAAAATTTTAGCAAAATTTAGAAAAAAGTTGACTTGTGTATATTTTGATATAGGCGACAAAAATTGACTTTGGGGCTCAAAGGGTTGAAAGTAACCATGCAAAAACATTTTCAAAATCATGTGCACTGGTATTGCTAGTCGAGTAAAACCTTCCAATTGCGTAACTTAACTATATATTGTACTCGATCATGTTAAAGAAATAATGCTACTTCATCAATCTTCCTGACCCCCGCCCTCGCCCTATAATAGGATATATAATGGTGCACCCCTAGCTACAAAAAGGGTGTGCTTTACTTTGGCTAAAGTTTTATTGAGGGTTTTTGTAATAGTTGGGATCCCTGCTGTGAGATTTAACACTCATTGTTGAGTGTGTATGACAACAAGGAGTCATATTTATAATCAAGCACTGAGATATCTTAGACTGTATTTATTCATTCATGTATCAAAGTATACTTTGATATTTAGAGTAAAGATGTATTGTGAGTTGCAGATGGAACTTTGTTCTTCTGCCTCAGAAAACTTGTGCCTTCTTGCTTGGAAATTTGGTACACAAATAATGATCTGAATAGGTATCTAAATTTATGTTATGGTTACACTGTGAAATTGATATCATGGTCACACTGTGAAATTTATATCATGGTCACCCTTACAGAGTGGTCACCTTTGAGGGAGCATTCGTTTTTTACAGGGAGGGGGGTCGGTGGAAATCAGGGGGGTTGACTTCTACAAAACCGCTTTTTAGGGGGGTCAAATTTTACAATCAATGATTGAAGGGGGGTCAAATTTTATAAAAGTTTGTATTGAGTTATGGAAAACAAAATTGACTTTGGAATTTCACCGAAATGTTGCTTGTGTAACCGATGTTTCAAGACGGCAGAATAATGACCGACCGAAGCTCAGCCAAATTTATTTCTCTAGCAGGGCCAACAAGTCCGAGACTGGCGTTAACCTGTCTAGAGCAGCAACAGAGCATGTAGCCCTGAGTACAGGTCTGTGTGTTCCTGGCGTTATACGGCCTCCACCACAGCCCTGCAACGGTCTGTGGAGATAACTGGGGTCTCTGTAGCGAGATTCAAAATGGGGATCTCCATGGGTAAACAACTTGTCGAGTACGTTATGTTTCAGAAAATGAGCGGTTTTGGACGTTAGGAGAAGTCAATCGCATCTTTTCTGGGATTGGTTAGGAGGTAAAGGTAGGCAGGGAAAGGATTTTGCCCCAATAGAGCAGAATTTCGGCCAAAAAGACCGTTTTTTTCATTGCGGTCCAGCTCCAGGTCGCAGAGACCTCAGTTCTCTTCATAGACCATTGCAGGGCTGTGGTAAGAGGCCATATAATGCTGGGAGCACACATGCAAAGACTTGTACGCAGGGCTACAGAGCATGGGGCATGAAATGAGGAACCAACACACAGTCATATAATGTAACAAACAACTTCTGTATATTACTATATTGTGTCAAATATCGGGGTCTACATATAAAATAGTAAAACCGTACTTCAAAACTATAAATATTACTCCATGGTAACAATAATCGTACTGATCCACCTCCCGACGGCAGGAGTCGAACACACTTTCAGAACAAAAACTCTGTTCAAACCCTTAAAATGCTTAACAATTTCTATGGAAAACTTAACGTTACCGCAGAGGTACCTCAGACTTGACCATGCGGCTCGGAAACACAAATAGTTCACACGCGACTTTAACTAATGTTCGATGATGAGCACAACATTTCCTGTCATCTTGTCTTTGTAGGTGACTAATGCCCCATGTGAGTCAGTGAAGCCATACAAGTGTTTTACAGTAGCACAATTTCTTATACACAGTTGACGAAGCAACTCAGTTTAAAATAGAAAATAGGATCCAGAGATAAGAGATTACCCTACACACTACAAGATATCACCCAATAAAATTGCAGCAAATGCCAATGTGTCACTCAAAAGCTTATTCAAAGTCTAAAGACCAGCTACAGTCATGAAAAATACAAGTATAAATGTTTTTGTAATGTTTCTTTCATTTTGAGTCCTTGTTTCTTCGGTCAGTCAGTTACTTTGTTCTCATGGTTAATTGTTCTCAGTGCATCAACAAATGTCTAAATACTTTTTTGTCTGTAAAGTTAACTTGGGTTCAGGTTCTTTTTCTGGCGCTTGTAAATCTTCGTTTCGATCACAATCCATCCATACACTACTGTGTTACAATTTACTAACTTGAAGTGTGTCCTATCCGCAGTTGGTTGGTTGATACACAGGCCCTCTATCCACCATAGAGGGACTCTGGTTGATACGCTATCAGTAATATTCTATTCAGCGATCTTGTTGTGAAGAACATTTGCTTGCAGTGAGTACTCACTAGCGCAAATGTCAAAATGACATATCGAAAATTGAGAGTTGAGAAAATCATACTCAGAATTTTCATGCTTTCGCAACCCTCTTGTATCAGCGATTTATTTACACATCCCATCCAACATGTGCAGCAGGCTTGAAAATATGTTATGCGGTGCATTATCTTAGGTATGCGATTTTATTTGAGACGTAATTATAGCTTCAAAATGAACGAGTCTTAAAATTGAATTACAAATTGATGAGCATATTGTTGTTTTTCCTATTAATGGATAATATAATTATGTGAAACAAACCTAATACTCAAAATTGCAAACTTTCGAATCACATCTTAGAAGTATAGCAAGCGGATTGTACATGGTAGAATGCTCGTTTCCTCGTTACTAGTAGTGTAGATGCAATCATAAAAAACTCCTCTACAGGGGAATTGCCCGAGGTGAATCTTGGTATTTCTTTGAGTGCGGATCGGAGAAGACATATACAGAAAGTTCAGTTGACTTCTGGGAACTCGCTCGTCGGGAAATTGGTTGGCTTGGCAACGGTAGCTTTCGTTCTTCAGGGAATTGGTTTGAGATCATCTGGCTTGATGGAAAGAAGTGACTGGCAACCACCAAAGTTAGCCTTCGCACCGGGATTGCATAAAATGTTTTAGAAGACTGCTTCATAAAAATTAAAACAAAATTGCGGAATTTTGGCATCTTTCTGTTAGCATATTTTAATATTATGGCAGTATCATAAATAGTATGTATAACGATAAGACTGCAACATTCGCCTATGGTAAGCAAGAAATTACGATGGCATTCAATGTAACAGTCTGCTCCCGTTGAAACATTCGAAATCTTAACAGAGAACAGCAGGAAGAGGAAAACGGAAACCTTTCTTAGCCTTTTGACCTTAATCAACCTTGTTCATGCTGTTTCATTTTCTTGTGACAAAAAACAAACTCGACATGGAATTTGGTCTCAAATACTAAATCTATGGCACGTACTGCAGTCTCAGCCTCTATTCGACTGTAATTATTGACTAGTATCATGTTCACTCGTGAGAAAGATCATTGTGGACTCTTTGGTATTATTTGGTTGACAGCAGATGATCGGTGTTTCAGAATAGTGGAGAAAGGAATTCAATAATATAGAACCTCCAACACCGAGAATTTCTGGTTGAGAATGGCCCGAGGCCGTAGGCCGAGGCTATTCTCGACCAGAAACTCCGAGGGGCGACGGTTATCTGACTTAAACCACAAGGTCACAATTATCACATAGCCCACTGGATGTGTTAGCCCATCCCAGTCGCAATGTACCTAAATATACAATGGACGTTACCATTAGGTTCCGCAGAACCAACCAGTCTTTGCTTCCATTGTTTGAAGTCGATAGATAAAAATCGATAGTGATCAAGAATGATTTGCATAATGTGAAGGTGTCCTCTTCTAACGTAGACCAAGGTCATGTTTTTGCATGTCTAATATTGATTTCCAAACCAAGATGCCAGAAATCACTTCGTAATTTACAAAATCGTCACAAAACATGCTGAAGGCTGATATACTGATTTTACATATTTTTGACCTTGACTTAAAATTTGGATGGCAAAAGTAGAGCTGTTCGGAACTGTCCTCCCACTTGCACATACGGAAATTATGCCCTCCCACTGAATTTCAATGCCACTGCCCTCAAGTAACTATGGTCTGCCCACTCCGAACAACAGTTCGAGCTCCCCACTGCCTTCCCCACCACTGACCGTGACTCCCGCCCACTTTTATTTACTACATTACATTTTTTTTCAAGAAAGGGCAAAGAAAGCTGGTGTTAATTTGGCACTGAAACCTATTTTTCGGGACCAACTGCCGGAAAATTTCTCCCCGCCCCTTACTGTAAAAACCAAAATTTCCTCCTCGCCATCTGTAATTAATGACTTTTTCTCCCCGCCCGATGATCAGTTTTGAAATTTGCCTGCCCGCTAAAAAACAACACACGAACAACTTTTTGCATGAACAGCCTCGTTGGTAGACTTGGTTCAAGTCGGTGAATTAAAAAAAAATAAAATCATTTATAATAGTTTCTCTTGTGTCTCTCCTATTTCGTACAATCCTAATCGGACTTTGATAGCCCAGGCCAGGTTTTCCCAGCGATTGAATGCGTTACCTTTGAGTAGTGAGTTAGTTTCTGCTGGATTCTGCTGTGATTCCGGGTGAAACTCTCCTGTATAGCGTTCACCCCACTCATCGCGTCCACTCACTCGCGCGTTTCACATGAAAACAAAATACAAATCATTGCGTTCACTCCACTCAAACATTCACAAATCACAGACTTGAACCAAGTCTACCTCGTTTGCGGCATACGCATCTAGGGCTCTCGAGAGAAAGTCTGTGTGTTCGCATTCTGGTGTAGGCAATGCATTGTTTAGGTTCTTGTTAGGTGGGTTTATGTGTGCTTTGGAGGTATGGCGAGGTTGAAAAAAATTACCCAGGGGCGAATATAAAATGTTACCGCTGTCGAAAAAGTACAAAACTTTACACCACTCAAACCTGAAACTGCAAAGTATAAATTCAGAACTGGTTTAGATGTTCGCAGAAATAAAGACAGAGCTCTGACAACAATTCTGTGATGTAGGGAGTGTGGTTTAAAGAAAAAATGTAAATCAACTTTTTTATATTTGTTTTATTGGTAACTTTTTTTAGTAAAATGAAGTACAGTGCTTAATTATCTACGTGTGTAAATCCATTTGCTGTATAAATCAACTTTAGTTTTATGAAGAGCATAGAGGGACATCAGGTCGAGGGTGCTAGAAATCTCAACTTTCGAAAACGACTTTGAGAATGATTTTGTATAGCAGACGTGCATTGAAATACTTATGGTTATCTTTGAAAATGTATTGATGATATTGGTCATCCAACAGTATTTGTACAAGTCATGGCTCGATACGGTGAAACCTTGTCTTATGACAAGTTCGGTAAATTGAAAATTTACTTGTGGAACAGTCGGCTGCGGAACAGAGCAGAAATTCTGTAGCCAACAATTATTTGCGTTTGAAGCCCACTGCCGCTCCGAGCATATCGTGATTGTGTTCAATACTCTTCAATGTCATTTGCAAAGCAGAGTGTTAAGGTTCGGATAGTTATTGAACAATTGAACAAACTGGAACGTTCCATAATGCGGTCATTCACACTTCAGAGAGGCAATTGTCTAGCAACTACTGCCAGTATCCTACACGGTGGCACGACTGATGCATTTATACGAATGACCTTTAACCTTATCTTCACGGGTAAACATGATTTCCATATTTGTCTGTTGCTGTAAAGTTTCACGACATCTTAATTTCCTGAGAAATCCGGTGGCTAGAGAAAGAGAAAAGATTTTGTACCAATCGTTTACGGTTGGTAAAATATTTCTTGTTTCAATCACAGTCGCTCCACCGACATGACAGAGGAACTGTGTTTCAGTGTTCTTCTTTCTGTGACGTACTTCGTCGGTTACTGGTTTTCACCTTTAAAAGTTTTTCTCTATACTGTTTTCATGAGGTACTTTAACCCCAAGTCTGCATTTCATTTGGTCTTTGAAGCAATTGAAAACGTGCAAACGTGGTCAGGTGAAAATGCAGCTGTACAACGCCAGACAAAACAAATCCACCCAAGTCAATCGGAAAGGTACACAATCATCTTTTCTCATGGAAAGCTGGTTCCTCTTTAGACACCAAAGAACTATTATTCAAGTATGCGACTTGAATTTCGATAACAGCTTCTTCACAAAGACTGTCCTTCTGGAGCCAACCAATAAAATACATAAGATTGAACTTAATTGGTTCGTTCAGATCCGCTGCAACTTTCTATAAAGGATGTGACACACTGTCATTCGGAAGGTACATACTTCAGTGCTTTCTTCAAATTAACAGACTGACACGAGAACTTTGCAGATTTTAAATGGAACATTTAATAGCATATAATGTCATCGCCCATATAAAGCTCGACACCACTATGGAAGAGACGAACAGAGCGGACGTTTAACTAAGTATGCAAAAAGAGAGCATATCCGACATCAGGATATTGACTCTCACTAGATCAGCCAGTGTTAATATATGACATATAAAAAATCGGAAAATACTAACTTTTATCACAAGTCTAACCTCATCATCATATTACACTAAACAGTTAATCATTAACAGGAATTTAAAAACGTTCAGTATAGAAAGAATATAAAGTTGCATCCAATGATTGGCAGTTGAATTTTAAGGTCAAGGAAACTGTTCATACTTGAGGAGAGCTTATAGAACGAGCATGGAACTTTCAATTAAATCCCTACGATACTTGACAATGATGTTAAATTTTTGACTATGTTACATGCATCAAAATGGCTGATACCAGTGATGCTGAACATCTTTACGTTCAGATATGACCATTGCAGCTTGAAAAATCACCTTCTAACCAGAAACAAATCTGCGCGTATTTCAGTGGCGTGATTAAAACCGCTACGTTATATTCTCCCGTTCCTTCGCCATCATCTACCCACATATGACCATTGAAAACTCCAATTATTTTCCGCTTGAATTCTCTGAATTCGGAACCCCATTCTCTTACATACACTCCAGCTCCGATGCCGCTGGGCTTGGAATCGCAGAAGTGGTACACCATGTCTTTGTTGTCATCGCTTATTGGACAGAAACGGTAAAGCAAGTCCGTCGAATTGTCGTCATCGTACGCCGAAAAATGCAAGCGTTGACCGGGGTAGATAAGGTCAGGGTTGCTGACACCGATGTCCATGAAATCTTTGTCGTGGGGTCGCTTTAAGCGAATAACAGCGTAGTCGTACCCAGCTTCTACATTTAATCCCTGTCGTTTCTTCCACCCCTGCGCTACGTTTATCTCCGTCCCTCGAATCCAATAAAAACTATCGTCTTCTTTAACTGGTGGACCCTCACTTTCGCGTTCACGGCGGAAACCAATACGTAAATTCTTTGCGCCTTTCACATAAGTAACTCCATCATGAACGCACTGTGCAGCAGTCAAAACATACTTCTGTCCTATTAAAGTTCCTGTGCACCCTGTAGACAGTTTTACCACGGAGTTGAATGGAGGTTGCGACAAATACTCTTGATTGGTCAATACGAATCGAGTATCAAAGCCATAAACTTCACGTTTTTGTCGAGAAGCTTCGTTCGGTTCTTTGCTAGGGTACTCGGTGGTTGAAATGCGAACATTGACCTTCGTTAAAGTAACACTGCCGTTTTCATGCATAGTTTCATACGAGTATAGGTCGTCAACTAACCCACTGTGAAGGACTTGTTTCATCTGGTTTTCCACACACGCCAAATCGCAGTTGGTCTTCAAAACTTTCGGAACAATTCCTGAAAAATCAGCGATCCCCTGGTCTACGACTTCTTTCACTTCAATTGTCGGGATCTTTGATCCCTTGTTTTCATCAGTGGACCCCAAAGCAACGGTACCGATAGCAAGAAGCAGGAAGGCGGTCATCATCGCAGCCATCTTGCAGCTCAGCAGAGAGTGAATGTTTCCAAAATTTAACTATCAATTACATCACCCCTGCATCAACTACGTGGGCATTGACTCGCCTTTGATGAGAGAGCTGACTGCTCTGTAACGTCTACACAAAACCAGCGGAGTGCTAGTGTACAATGCTCCTCGGTCACTCTGTGTCTGACCCGCAAGACAGTCTAAACATTCCGTTCCAGTTACAGATAGCTATCAAGTATTCCAAACAGCTGGGGGCAATTTTGTCGGCCACTTAACTTTTTACATCATATACCATTGAAAGTACGTTTTGTAAATAACAAGATGATTGGCAAGACACACATCATCGATGTAACGATCTACTGTCAACACCGTTTCTTAAACAAAACCGATTTATCTAGTCAACTACTGAAGAGATCCATCCGTCAAGTACCTCGTGCATATAATATGTTAAATTCTTTGGCAAGCGTGATTGGGATTCTTTCGGAAATATGCTAGTGCTGCAGTCAGAGTTCGTGGTCCTGGTGTCGTTCATTTAGGCTGCGTTCACAAAAAACGCTGGGGGGGGGGGGGCTGGAGGAATTCAGGAGGGGATTCGAAAACTTTTGGGGTAGTGGAGGTGGGGTGGGGACTTAAAGTTTTGCACTGCCCATATAAACAGGTGTAATTGCACCTTCACTCACAAATGTCCTCAATTGCTGTATTTCAAAAGCATACTTCCCGTCTGTGTGGACAGTAGCAAGAGTTACATCTATTCATAAGAAAGGGTCAAAGGATATATTAAGTAACTACAGACCAATTAGTATTCTGCCTGTTCTTTCTAAAATCTTTGAACGTCAGATTCACAATAGTTCTAATTCTTACATGGAATATAACAACCTTTTTCTCAATAACCAATCGGGTTTCCGAGCAGGCCTTTCCTGTGAAACTGGGGACTACTTTGGTATTAAAGCAGTTGGTCACTTGACATTGATCACATCGTCGTAAACCATGCGCCTCTTTACGGCAACAGCTCAGCGGTACCCGTTAAGAGACCTGATTTTTGCGTAGGTCAGCGGAGCGGAAATTATTGCTCTGGCTCGCGAGAATGATTGATCAAGGAAATGTGATTGGTACTGTCCCGTTAGATTTAAGTAAGGCATTCGATCTTGTCAATCATAATGTTTTACTTTCAAAACTTAAGCTTTATGGATGCACAGATCATGCACTGTCACTTTTTAAATCCTATTTGACTTCACGAAAACAATTTGTAAAATTTCAAAGTCGCTGTTCTAATATCACAAATTTGGAGGTTGGGGTTCCACAGGGATCGATTCTCGGCCCTCTACTATACATTACCTACGTCAATTATTTGCCACTGTATTTGAAAAACTCAAAATCAACATCATTTGCTGATGATACCACAATTTATGTTACTGGTAATAATATTGCAAAAATTACGACGGCACTTGACACAGATCTTCCGATTATGCGTGACTGGTGCTTGAACAATAGATTATGTATAAATGCAAACAAATCAAAGTCTATGTTAATAGTATCTGCGCACAAACGTTTTCACTTGAATGCGCAGTCTCTGTCTGTTTCTGTAATATATAAATTTAGACTGTGCTAAGAGCGAAAAACTACTTGGTGTCATGATAATACACTGGATTGGTCTGACCATATCCGTTCGATTGAATCTACAGTTAAGCCCAAATTATACCTTTTATCAAGAGTCAAGCGATTCTTGACTCTACATTCAAGGAAGATATTCTATTGTAGTTTATTTACCTTACCTTTGTTACTGCTCTATTGTTTTGGGTTCAACATCAAATACTAATTTACAGATTCTCGAGTGTCTACAAAGACGTGCAATTCGTATTATTCTTGATACTGATTCCAGTGTGCCAACCAAGGATCTTTATCATAGATTACGATGGTTACCACTCGCTTTTAAAATTCAATTAAACAGGCTGGTCCTAGTTTTTAAAGCTAAGAAAAAGCTCGTACCAAGCAATATAATGAACTTTTCAACGAATACCGTCCTTCGAGAAACTTACGATCTGCAAATAAGCATCTTTTAGACATTCCAAGAGCCAGAACAGAGTTTTTTCAGAAAGTCGTTTCAAGTAACAGGTGCAAATGAATTTAATAATTTACCTCTTTAGTCCCCACGGACGAAGTCCGCGGGGACTTATATAGGTTTGGTCATGTCTGTGCGTCCGTCCGTGCGTCAGTCCGTCCATTCACGCAGATATCTCAGACATGCCCTGGTCGATTTCTTTCAAACTTTGGACAAGGATAGTACCCTACCCCATACAGATGCACGTCGATTTGTTTCACAATGTGATCAAATTTGGCCGTGTTAGAGGACTTTTTAGTTTACACCTCCATAGACTCCCATGTATAAGGCAGTTCTCCATAGACTTCAATGTATAATGCAGTTCTCCATAGACTCCCTTGTATAAGGCAGTTCTCCATAGACTCCCATGTGTATAAGTCAGTTCTCCATAGACTCCCATGTATAAGGCCAAGAAAAATAAAAATTTAGTTTCTCATCGTATTCATATTGCAAAAAGGATGCAGAGACACAGTTTTTAGTCTGGGCTTATAGATTGGGTCATGTCCGTCCGTTCGTCCATCCGTTCGTCCATCCGTTCACGCAGATGTCTCAGACATTTTGATAAAATGTCATGTGACCTCAGTGACCTTTGACCTCAAATATACATATTTGTCCATAACTCAGTAACCACAAGTGCTACACCCTTCATATATGGTATGATGGGAGACCTTATGACGCCACATACTGTACCTCATTAATTATGCACATATCTAATTTTGAGCAAGCCAATAGAGCTGGATGTCTGATTTTTGGCATATAGGGATAACTATAGGATAGAAATTTTTTGACAAAATGTCATGTGACCTCGATGACCTTTGACCTTGATTATATATATGCATAACTCAGTAACCACAAGTTCTATACCCTTCAATTTTGATAGGATATTAGACCTTAAGATATCACATCTTGTACCTCATTTATTATGCGCATATGTATTTCTCGGCTGGCCAATACAGCTAGAGGTCTGATCTTTTTTCCCGATTTAGAACCATAACTTAGACATGCCTCATGTGTTTCAAATTGGGAAAAATGACATAGACCTATGTGCCCATAGATCTCAACATATACACTCCAGTGATACTTCTTAGTGACCACATTTCCCTGCCCCATCAAGACTAGTACGCCTGTTACAAGTGGGGACTATGTCATTGTCAATGACTTGTTTTCTTAGGGAGCTGGAAGATGTAAATGATTTTTAAAAGGCTTGTCATAATTATGTACATCGAAACTTGTTAATGCTGTTTTCTCACGCCCTGTATCATTTCTTGCGTGATTTGTACTTTTTCTCTTTTAATGTTTGATTGTATTTGTGTTTTTAAGTCTTTTTGAGTCTCGACCTCCATGAAAAGAGGTTTTCGTAACCTATGGAGTTATCGAGATTAATAAATAAAGTTTAAATACAATAATAAAAAATAAAAAAGGGGACCCGAAAATTTTTTGGTTCCGTTTTACGTGTACCTTTTCCAATCCCAAGTTTTGTCAGGTCATTCAATGAAGAATGAATAACATTTCAATTTCATCCTATTGTTCTAATGTTAGTAATAATTAAATAAAATCTAGAGCCATTTTGTCAAATTTCATTACTTTTCACTCAACTTTTGCAGAGTTAATTTTTTTATGATCAACTCATGTTACCGCTTAGCTGTTAATTGCACCTGACAGTGATGGCAACACCCCAATTTAGACAATATGTCTAGTTCGTCTAATGCCAATGCTTCAAAGCAATTCACTGTATCTCGAACAAATCTAAACATGTGTGATTTTTCTCAAAAACCAAACAAGTTATCCTAGTAACGGGGCAGAAGCAGCAACTGTTGATAGTTTTTCAATATTTCTATGAATATATCGACTACAGTTTCTTGCTGTCTACCAACAGTATGCTGAAACACACAATATTCAATTGTCGACGTCGACAAACCCTGTTTATATAAATGTGTATTGGGTGATCATTAAATTAGAGTCCAGACTGAACGTCATTTGTCAGTGATACAAATGCACAGTACACACACAGGTTGTGTCGGCAATACCGGACATTCCAACGTGCTGTGGGGAGTAGAACAAGAACACAGCTGTATTAACAAAAATATTGTCAAAATTATCAAAGTTAATAAGCTTCTGCCTTGCTACTGCGGTGTCACTGTAACTGCATATCAGCAGTGGCAGAGATAGCTCTGATGTAGTTGAAGAAGAGTTTTGAGTCAAATTATGCTCATAACAGTGAAATATACTTGTACATATGATAAGACCAGAGAGCAACACATGATATGGAACACCAGGAAACTTGAAAATTATCGGGAAGTTTTGAATTCTTGCATATGAGAATAATCAAATATTAAAGAAAAAAAGATGGGTTCACCATGCTTGATTTCTAAATTTCACGTTCTCATCGTAAAGTAATACTTTAAGTAAAACTTTTAAGTAAAATTTTGAACAGTAAAGTCTAAAGACACTAATTTAAAAGAAAAATGTGTGACTGAATGGAATTATTTTCTATCAAATTTGCCATTATTATACCCAAACCTTTAGAGATTAAAACGTTTATCATTTGAAATATTTTATTCAACCTTGAGCAGCATCTAAGTCATATGTCTCGTACTTTAAAAAAAGATACTACTGTGCTCAGTTCTTCATAATTTGGCAAAATGTAGCCAGGAATTCACAATTTGCATACTCTCTCATGATGGTCATCTTGCGTGCCTTCAGCAGGAGCCACTGACCTGGCCAGACTTGTATTACTCAAGTCGACTTAGACTGATAAATCCAAAAAAATACACCTACTGAGGGGGGATCTGAAAACAAATGATTTCAATCACGATTCCTCCAGACCCCCTAACCGTTATTTGTGAACGCAACCTTAGGCTGTAACAAATGTGATTGTTTGTGACGTCTATTTGAAGCACATTTAGGCCGATGTACGTTTTACCCGGTAAAAGTGGATATCTCTAGCCAAGAATAGCCGTAACGTCACTAGTAAAACTTTGCAGGGGGGCATATTTCTCTGCACTATGTTGAGGAAAGTTTCACATGGGTTTGCGGACATGAAAGTTTGTTGTAGAGGGTGAAATCAGCAGCAATTGCTCTTTCGACAAGATATTAAATCTGTTAGTCAATTGCCTTCTCGTCCCTTTCCCAGTTTTCGGCTGCGTTCAGAAATAAATTGGAGTGGGATCAAAGCAATTTAGGGGGGGACTTGAAAATTGGGGTGGAGTGGCAGGAGAAGGGTTTCAACCAGTTTTTATCGATACCTAAAAGCTTCCTAGCAATAGAACGGAATTAACAACTCGTATTGTTGTTAAATATATCCTTTATTTTGTATCTTTGCCCCGTTTGATTTTGATTGCTTCGTCTGTTGCATTTCACGCCTTCAGAAGTAGTATGCCAGTTGCAAATTACATTGGGAACAAGCGTTGTTTCTACTGAAATTTGTGTTGTAACATCATTATGTAATTATTTTGAAGATTTTTCTGTTCCCGTAACAATATCATCAACCGGCTGGCAAACTGCGTCGGTGTAACTATAACACAGATGAACAAGTCATTTGTGTGACACATAGTCCCCACCCTGCAACATGTGATTTGATTTATAGATGTAACTGAATTGTACTAAAAATGTACCAATTATAATGTGTGACCGATAAGCACATATAGGCCTATTTGTAACGCTGTACGTCATGGACGTCGTCTTTGGTAAGTTTTAATGAAATTGGGGGGAAATTGGTCTGAGTATGTATATGTCTGAGTAGCTGCAATAATTGTAGCCTTGGTTGGCCGTGAGGCTTGGTATTCTGTCGTGCGGCTCGCGCCTTGCTAGTCTGCGTACAGGTACTAGGTATGTGTGTTCCGGAACCCGGCGTTGTACGGCCGCCGTTTAACACCGGGAACACACAGACCTGTACGCAGGGCTAGCGCCTTGCCCCAACGAGCCGCACGACAGAAGCCCAAGCCCACGGCCAACCAAGGCTACAATTATTGCTGCTTATGTCTGAGTAATATGTCTCAAGCCTAAATGGCAAAAATTAAACAAAGTGGCCGCGTATCATATCACAAAAAAACCTGTTGACGTGCATCTATACAGTCATGATAGTGCCAATTTTTTATTGAATTTCTGAGTTACGGCTCTGGACAGAGAGACACAATGACCGGCAAATGGTCATATTAGGTCTTATCGAGAAACAACTGGCGTGTATGTCTTGCGACACGGATAGAACCAGAATCAAGACCTAGAACATCACAACACTGCTAAACTGGTGCTCCAGAGGTGCTCACATCCCACAATTTGTGAGTAGGCTTTAGTAATACTGAAAGCAATACGATGCAGACTGACACCTCAACTCACTTCTCAAAGGTATGATTGTTAGAAATGACTGAACCAACAAAAATTAAAACAAAATTGCCACCACGAATATACATATTTGATTGTATCGTGAAACATGTTGACGTGCAGCTGTATATCATAGGTCCTTTTCCCAAATTGGAATGAAATCAGTCATGCTCTGGAAGAACAGCACATTGACTATGATAATAATAATAATTGATATAATATAATATAATATAATATAATATAATATAATATAATATAATATAATATAATATAAGTATTATATAGAAATAATAACGTGAATAATAATAGGTTCAATTTCCGTGAAAATTTCACCATAAGGGTATGTTGGGTCGAAAAGACCAAATATGATATCGATTTCACTGCCCCATGTTTCCATGGTAACCATTTTAGGGGTTGAAAATTTCAGTTTTTCTAATATCCAATGAAAAGTTACTTTGATTGATATGAAAATTATCTAGAGGGGGTGTTCGGGTCAGAGAACACAAAAACCAGACTTATTTTAATGTTTTGAGTTGCCATGGTAACTATTCTGGGCTTGAAAGTGTTACTTTTTCCCTAATTCCTATTAAAGAACTATTGATTGATGTAAAAATTGATAATAAGGGTTTTTCTGGTTAGCACACCAAAAAAAATCACACTCATTTTAGTTTTAATTTTAGTGTGTTAGAATTAATTTTACATAGACCAGAAATAATTTTTCAAGCATTTTTAATTGTGTTTCATACAGTCATCCCAAATAAGTATATTTAAGTTATTATGCATTTATCGAATTAAGTTTATGCCTTCAAATTAATTTTATGTCCTGAAATTAATTCTACTAGTATCCGAACCCAATCCTCCTTATCACCCAACGTACCATTATATTTATCACAAGCAGTAACAGTAGCGCACAGTTTTTTTTTTTGTTTTATTTAAAACATAATTCACTGGTACTTATTTATTTTATGGATTTATAATTAACGACGTATAATAATGTTCATTTTATAATAATTTATTTTGATTTCTTTGCCTCATTCCAGGAAGAATAATGAAGACAAATGATATATTTCTGATTGTTTAACTAAAGTAAAATTATGGCCATGTAGTGGTGCATTATTTTTTGTGTGACCTGGCGTGACCCAATAAACTCTATGATTCTGATGATTAGCTGGATCCCCCCTTTCCATGGGAGCAATGGCTACATTTGAACATGATCCCTGTATACCTTTCAACATTTTTTTAAAACCCAGCAGGCCAAGACAAGGGGGAAATATTACAAGTTAAATGTTTCATGTTTAATATTGCCCAGGGCTCGAAATTAATTTTTTTCCCTGGTAGTCCACTTGGGCAACCATATTCTGAAGTTGGTAGCCCGGTGACACTGGCTGGTAGCCCATGCATATTTTAGATCAGGGGTATCTTTTTTCGTTAACCAGACAAGAAAGGGCTATTTTACAAGGTTCTGCCCATGAAGTGAATTTTCTTGTCTTTTGATGTGTATACTTGCACACCTTTAATGCCCAAGGAAACAGGTGTAATGGACGACAGTGGGACTCAAAAGTTTTGTGACCTATAAACAACCCGTTTCACTCTCACAGTTGTATGCAAATTTTAAAAGTCGTCATGACAACATGACAACAATATGGCCTTTTCAGCACTGAGACATACTGTAGCAGGGCTAAAAATAGACCATGGTCCTTCTGTAGCTGTTGGGAGGAGGCATAATTTCCGGGTCATTTAGATTGATACATTATTATCAAAATGCAACGACAATGTGTTTTATTGGCCATCGTTTCCTGTGCCAGTCATTCAAGTACGTCAGTTCAGATATGGAAACTTTGTTGCAAAGTTCCACCGCACGGTCGGTCGTCTCCAGAACATTTCAATGGCAAATTTCTATGCCCAGCTGGGTTTGACTGCATTTATCTAGCCCGTCCCAAAGTGACGGACGCATCTTTCAACCTTTCAGCTTGGTGAAAAACGCATTCATTGATTCGCCAAAGGCCTGTGGACTCGCTTATTTTTGCTCAAGTGCTACAGGACATAGGAAAAAGTTGTTGAATACTCACTGTTTGAGTGAATCCGCCATGATGAGAGTTCTCAAATCAAAAAATGTTGCCGAGCTCGAATACAAATGTCTTCAACGTCATTGTTATACGAGAGTTAGCATTCAAAAGTCTGTCGCCCTGATTTTTTTCAAAGTTTGGAGAAGGCCGGCATTTCCATCATATCATTGCGTTCCCTCCACTCAAACCATAGGGGATAGCCTATGTGTCCGTCCCCAGGGGTGGGTAGGTGTTTTGTTGTATTGCTAATAAAGGTTTATTCTACCAAACATTGGTGTTTTGGTCTTGCACTGCCCTTGACAATCTTGCGTACACGTTTTATCAGCATGCTGCATCTATTATCTGACCAGTTTGATTGCCTAATTCGCCAAAGCAACCAAGATGGTAATTTTAGTCTATTATCTGATGAGTTTGAGTGCCTAATTTGCCAAAGTAAGCAAGGGTAAATTACTAATCTGTGGACGCTGTCACCAGATTATCACCGGACTAACTTTGACAAAGTCAACAACGAGCGCACCAGCAAGTCTTCAAAGTAAAACTTTGCATAGTAAAGACTCTAATTTAAATGAAAAAAATGTGACTAAATGAAATCATTTTAAAGTTACCGAACTTGCCATTATTGCACCAAGAATTTCAGAGATTAAAACGTTTATTTTGATGGAATATTTTAACCTTCCAGTATTGTAAATTTTGTGAATTTTTTATAAGTAGCATTTTCTATAGCCAGGAATTCCAGATTTGCATACTTTTCATGATCGTCGTCATATTGTTCCTGGGATTCGCGTCGCGTCTCTGAAGGGCGCGCGCGTGTTCCAACTGCTTGACAGGGAAGAACGCGAATACCAGGGTCTCTGCCAGACTAGCTTTGACTGTGTGATAAATCTAAACAATCCACCAAAGCTTTTAAAAATAATCAGTTTAAGAACTTGCCTTAGGAATATGTCTCTACAAACTGCTAATAACAAGTAAGCTTAGTATTGAACATGTGCGATCAGAACTGTCCAATACATGTTTATTTTTTCTTTGCGTGTATCCCTAATAAATATGCGGCTATATGATAATTGGGTGATCTTGAAAAAATTTGATCATATAGACGGGGGGGGGGGGCCTTGAAAATATTTGAGGGTATTGAGGCGAGGATCTGAAAAAAAGATTTCAATCGCGCATCCTCCAGCGCCCCACCCCTTATTTGTGAACGCAGCCTACTAGGCCTAAACGTGAGCTAAAGATGACAGGCTACAAACTTTCCGATCGAAAGTCAGACATTCCGATTGTCAGGCCAAAAATTTACTTTTGACGTCGGGCTATGAAAGACTTGTACGTATCCGGCCTATATGATACTCCAAGCTATAACGGGATCTACACGGTAGACGGTCCCTCCACCGAGGGACCGCGCATGGTATCCAGGTACAGGTATCACCAACTGAAGTCATGACCAACCAAGTAGGGTCGTCTGCACATGCGTGGAGATAAGATCGGCAAGGAATTAAACGGCACTGCACTTGATTCCGTATATGTCGTGTTTTTCCATTTCATGATGATTTTAATGATTTCAGGTATTTTATATTTGTTTAATGGCGAATCTGACTTAATGTTACCGGAATAAAATTGACCATTTTCAGTACTGTGATGTTAAGTTTTCTGTTCAATTATATGTAATCTCGTACGAGGTCAAAGTTTCTTCCGGTATCAAGATGGCGGAAAAAATGACGACGACAGACGATCTTGGCGTCTGTAGCAACTACGACCCTCTGAGCTTCTCAGAAGACGAAAGGTGAGCCATGGGGACATCACATGTTAGTCAAGAAAATATTTGCAATATACAGCTAACACTTTCAGGGATGCATTGACGTTGTATACAGAAGGGTAAACGCCAGTTGCAGAAAGTAATTATCCATAGGCAATGGTGGGTCGACTTTTCTGTTCCATGAATTAGACATGCTGTAGCTCGAGATTTTGCCTGGGCATTTGGGTCGGACGGCCCAAATTTCCAGGCAAGAGTTCGAGCCACAACACTGCAGTCACACTGCTTATTTGCCAATGGAGTGCAATAAGATGAATTATGATTTCAGCTCTTTTACATGTTTTAGTCATTTGTACTTGCTATATCCATAGCAGGTCTACCTGCTATGCATAGATACAGTGGTTTACGTCGATGCATTGGAATTAGACGTGTTGCCAACACTGTCAGGTGCAATTATCAACAAAGAGGTAATATTTGAGTCGATCATCTATAGAGGATTCAACTCTGCCAAAGTTGAAACTTTGTCTAGCAGGAGGTCAGACGTAGTCAAAACAATACCACCACATATGTCCACACACTGTCCCACTGTCCGAGTCATATCACTTGCTTTCAGGTGAAGTTTTTTTGCTATGTCTGACCTCTTGCAGGACAATGTTTCAACTTTGGCTGAGTTGATTTCTCCATGATGGACTAGAATTACTGATCAGCTGATAATTACAGCTGACAATGTTGGCAACACCTCAATTTAGTTCACATAATGCCAATGCGTCAAAGCAAACCACTGTAAGAAAGAAGTGCCACTGTCAGCGATCGTAACTGGCAGAGCGAGTACTGGAATTACTACAGAGTGGTGACTGCACGCGGATCGCGAGATATCGATAAAAACATGTCCTCAAAAAAGTAAAAGTTTGAATTCCGGTGGCCGACCCAGCTTCCGAACATCAAACGTTCGGCACTGGGGCCATTGTCAGCTAAGCTATGGAGAATGAGTCTATGCTGACGCTGCTGTACGCCACAGTACCTATCACTCGTGTCGGTGATTGGTCATGCCCCGTGGGAGAAAGCTGAGTCTTACTGACTTGGCGAAAAAACGAAAATTATTTTTGCTGATTTCACCAGAATTTGCATAGGTGACTAGCACAGTTACGCGCGGTTGATACATAGCAGCTGCCACGTGGTATGCATAGACGCATACCACGCGGCGAACCACGCGTAACAGTGTGGCAGACGACAAAATGTAGTCATCAGAAGCGGCTAATATTTACACGTAAAAACTGATATTTATGTGGTATTGGTTAAAATATAATACAACTGATTGAGAATAATGAAAAAGACAAAAACTAAGGAGAAGTTTTAAAAAAACTTACCTGAGGTAAAGGCATAATGCTGTATATAAAGTCTTCGCAGTGGAGGTAAATTAATTGTGTCGGTCAAACTTATTATGGACTCCCTAGAATATCGTCAATCAGCACAACAAACCTTCGGGGGATTTCGGGTCATAATCAGAAACGATCGTAAAACTTCGGGATGTGAAAAATACGCTCGGGAAATGTCATGTTTTTATCGATATCTCATGATCCGCGTGCAGTCGCCACGTCTTTATATCGACCGTCGGCATTAAAAAAATGTGTTTTAAAAATGTTACCAAGTGGGAGTGCCACTTTCAATGTATTGTATCACATTTTTCAGCAATATATATAATTCATAATGCTAATGACAGTTTTAAAGACAATTTGCTCCTTTGTGTTTTGATCAACTAGAATGAATTGTCTTAAACTCTAAGGGTATCACCAGCCAAAAATGCCATAAGCACCCTTACTAAAAACATAGCGCTATTTTTAGTAGGTGATAGCGCTATTTTACAGAGGTGACAAATAGGTGACAAAGAGGTGAAAGTTTTGTGTACAGAGCTTTATTTCCAACTGAAACAATGAATATCTACTTGAAATCTACCTACACCTGTTACAAAACTACAAGCTAACAAGAGGTCTATCATAGGCGATAAGTAGTAATTTCAGCGAAATATTTATGAGATGCAAATTAAGTCATTTAAATATCTAGGAAAATCTACTGCACACCTACCACTTGCCTCACCTGGAAAAAAAGGATTTCAAAATACATGATACCTACAGAAATCTACTAGTCACCTACTGAAACACCTACCTTGTACCTAGTACAGACCTACGACAGACATACTAACATGCCTACATAAATCTGCAACACACCTACTAAAATACAACTAGCACCTATTAGTGACCTATGATAGACCTATGTATGTGACCACACTAACTACATTTGAAAAGCACGGAAATGTACATTTGATCAAGTAACATTACAATTTATGAATTGAGAATTTTAGCAATCTTTGGTTCGAAAATTTTACAAGAAATTTATTTTTTTTATGTGCTTGTGCTTAGACTCCAGTTAACTTACATGCTTGGCTTGTTTCTGTGGAATAATATCGTCCCTTGAACTTGACCATGGTTACATCCACAGACAAACATCGCTCAGAATTTTCTAAGATTATACCGGTGATCATGTTCCACGAATTCGACGAATTTTCCAAAGCTTGTCAATTGCAGGATCACCTCTTTTATGTATTACTCTGTCACTGTCAACAAAATTAATTAACATGTCTCTAGGCATGGTAGCACTGAAGGCAGGCACTGGATCAAGTTGGCCAGAAATTCAAGCTAAAATATTTGAAAAACATACATGCATATCAACCAGACCCATCTTGGTGTTACTAGTCCGAAACAAACTTGAAAATGTTCAATCAAAAATGTTCCGGGTTCTCAAGATGTTCTCAGGCCATTTTGACTTAGAATCATTTTGCTTCGCCTCCATGCTGTTCAGTTAGTTCGCGTATCGTTTTATTCTCACATCCAACTCATTGTACCTCCATGGCTTCGGGTAACGATGTAGTTCAATATTACAACAGGTACCGTCATTCTCCGATTACGAACTTCCCGCCATGACCAAACATCAATGTTCTTATCGTCAAACCATCTCTCGTTTCAAATTCATGACTCCACTCACCCGAATCGTCGTCAGAATTACCGCAACTTGAAGTTGTTGAAGCATACGATGTTGGTCTTGAATCGATGTTAGCGTTATTTCCGGGTTGATCATTGCTGCACTGTCTTCGTCAACTTTATTGTCAGTCGATTCATGGCGATCACATAGTCGAACCGGAGACTGAGAGTACATGTATATGTCATCCTCGATGTCGGGACTTGGTAAAATCATAAAATGACTCACTGCTGCTACCACAAAAAATGTCAGCAAAGCGATGTCCAACCTCCGTGCTATCACTCAGATCGGCCAATTTTAACATTTGGGTTGAAAACTCGGTGCAATATGGAACCAAAACAAGCGCAAAGGTCACATAAATATTCACCAGCCTGCAGCCGGCAAACGTTTATCATAAGAAAGGCCGGGAAATCCCCTAAGCAATGATCAATTGGGTGTACCCCTGTAGGAGAATTCTTTATTCAAATAGGGTTTAACCCTTTCACCCCCAGTTTCCCTGTATACAGGTCCAACTTTACCATAGAAAACAATGGATTTGGGACAAACCATGGTGGTGAAAGGGTTAAAGTTCAACCACGGCTTTTACGTTTGTTCGCCTGTGAGGGCGCCTCAATTTTCCTTTAGGTGCATGATAGGTCATGATTGGTCTATGTAGGTGTGCTTTACCTACACAAATCTATTTGTCACCTACAGTTGATCTAATACAGAAGTAGGTGTAAGATAGGTGTTATTAGGTACTAAGGAGGTGCATAACAAGACTTATTCCTGAAGACCCACAAGTAAACTGACACCTATTTAACACCTCTTGAGATCTACCAAAAACTCCTAAGAACCTACAAAAATAGCGCTATATCTACTATAAATAGCGCTATCTTTTTGGTAAGGGAGAGGACTATATTCATTGGCTGTGCTCTCGCTGTCGCTCGTAAATTACGAACAAAAATGAAAATTTACGAAAAAAAATAAATGCTCGATCGGCCATTTATGAACAGTTTTGTTATTTTTGAAGCCTGATTTTCGGTTAAGATTATGAATTCCGGGGAAATACTAACCGTCAATGTCTCGTCTTTCAAAAACTACTCTGCCCCTATCATCAAGGCAACGACACATGGTGATAGCTAGCTTTGGACTTTGACCTGTGCTAACATGAGCATGTGCGAAAGGTTTCAAGATCCCCGGGTCTTGTACTCTGATATTGGTGTGCCATGCATTACGGTAGTTTCGAGAAACCCAAACACTCACACCCTGTCAACTTTCGGAATGGACGGTTGAAGCGGATCAAGAAAGTGGGCAGTTACAAATGCTTTAGATGGATAGTGTCCTCAGCTGGGAAAGAAAGTTAGGGATAAAACGGCAACTGATATGAAAAAATTGGAAACAATGAAACCTCCGAGAAGAGATCAAGAACAGTCAGCCTGAAAGACAGTCGAACTACAGTCCAGACCGTGCATGGTTGAACGACGTACCACAAAGTGTTTGTCTGTGCATGGAGGCACTAAAGCGAGCCGGAAGTCTTAGCCGGAAATCTTAGTTGTCATAGATTTGTCATTTGGATGATCTGCAGATTGAATTTTTTCAGTGAACTTGCCAATTTTAATAGGTTTCCTTCAAAATATTCTACAAGAAACTGTCTCAGCAAATGTTATGAATACTGATAGTTTTCTTTGATGCTCCAGAGACAATGCTGTGCACAGTCGCAGACGAAAGTTTATCCGGACAAAAGAATGACGATCATCTGCAGAGTTTTAAAAATGCAACTCTCTCTAAGAAAACAGGGTCACCAGTTTCAGTTATAACGAGACGAAATTTGTGCGAAACCACAGACTGCCAAATGTTCTGATCAATGGTTGTCTAAACAGAATTTTAGAGCTGAACATGGCATAATGTAATGACTGCAGCTTATAGAGGCACCACCTAATACCCATGGATGACATGCATACTTTCAAGGAAACAGAGCTTTCCAAATATGGAAAACAGGGAACAGATTTTCTACCGGTAGCATCTAAAACTTGTGCAAACACTGATAATATTAATGACCACTTAAAGGGGAAATTTACCCAGACTTTCTTTGGTAATCAGGTCGTTATTTAGTGAAAAATAAACAAAATAGCGTTGGTTTCATTCACTTTCACTTGCGCGTATTAGCGCAGTGGCCACAAGCTGAACGCAAGGAAACCGGAAGTGACGTATCAAACTTGCAAGTCACAGCGGGTTCAAAGCGAAGTCACTTATAACCAAGCTCTTCTACGCCAAGTGGAGTACGCGTACGCGGTACGAAAACCTCAGCGCTCGACTGAAAATCATAATGGCGAAGATAATCGGTAATAACTTCAAACCTGAACGAGCAATCGATGATCCAAGACTGACATCATCAGAAAGTTACAGCGACTCGAGTTCGGAAAGTGACTATTCTAGCTCCGATGACGAAGTTCAAATTACTCTCGGCAATCAATCATACCTGTCATTGTCAACCCAATCGCTGTGAAATCATGCCGACACCGAAGTAATGCCAATGCTCTAAAGAGATCGACATTAATTCTAAAAGTGCAAGGATTTACAGCGTTCCGTTTCTAGTGCCTGAGCGTACGCACAGTCCCATATGTACAAGCAAAGCACTTGGGGCTGGATATGCCCTGGGCAGTTTTCTTTTAGCCTTGTAGTTCAGTAGTTGGACTTGCAACTTTCGCTAAAAGCAGCCCTTCTCAAAGTTGTATTCGCAGAAAATTTTATTTCTGCTCGACTTAAACATCGACACCGAGTGCTTGGCCCCTATATTCTGTAGCCATTCTATACACTGTAAGTGGAAAAGCTTACAGTTGCACACGTCGACTGCGCTTCAATGACCAAGTTGACGACGTCACTTCCGGTATTTTAGTACACCGCTGTTTTTTAGCCAGTGAGTGAAAGTGAATAAAATCGACCCGAAAGCCTTTCAATGACCATATCAGTTTAATATTCCAAAATTAATTTTCAGCGTAAATTTCCCCTTTAATATATTAAAATATATATCCATCAACCACTGAGAAATAAAGTAATAATTAAATAAAGATCGATTAATTGAATAACATTCATGGGCCGGTTGACCAAAATGACACACTTTATTGAGACAAGGAAGAAATTTCAATCTTACAAGCATTTGTGCTTACTAATATTTTTTGAACGGAATTCGTAAATTTACTAACGATTTTGAAAGGCAAGGGAAAGCACAGATTGGACAATGCCATTTGTGGCTTGTACTTGTGTACTTTTCACTCATTGAATTGTTTGCATGGTACATGTATGTTTTGTAATGATCTTTATGTGATTTCTCATCAGATTCGAACAAGACACAGAAAATATCTCTTTTGATGAGTCAGAAAGTAGAGCAAGAAGTAACACAACAGGTGATGATGATAATGATGATGATGATTACTTGGTCACAGATCTAGATAGCCAATACCAAATCTATGGAACAACACCACCAGTCAGTCAAAGAGAGATGAAGAAGTTGTCTTCAAAAGCCAGATACTCTTCGAAATTGCCAAAACTGAACATTGAAGATACTTGTGAAAGTAAAAAAATGCGGAAGCATTCTGCAAAGGAGGGTGGAGTTGTGCCACCCGGAAATGTCAAAATCCAAATTACTGAACCAGTGGCTGATGATAGTAAACTCAGTCAGAACCATAAAAAAGTCAAAAAGTTATCAAGTGTGGAAAGAAATCAAGAAAGATACATTAAGCAGAGTGTGACAACTTTTGCTGGAGCAGATTTCAACAATTATGGACAATCAAATTGGACCTTGGATACCAAACCATCCTCTAATGTTGATGCACCAAATCGCTTCAAAACTCTGAATTACTACATACCAGTGCCTGACAAACACCAAGGTAAAGGGGACAGAACACTTGCCAAAAGGCAAATCTCAAGTCCTAGGTTGGAGGAATGTCCACAGGACAGAGTGGAATTCTACAAAACTTTCTCTTTACTTATAAACATTGGCAGTAGTGGAAAAAAGAGGGCTGACTCTAAACCAGACACAAAATATGCAAATCAATCTGTTCAAGATGTAGCCCAGGCCCGCTGGGTGGAACTTCTTTGGCTTGCTCTTAAAGCATGGCTGGCTAATAGAACAATGGAAGAACAGGACGTGTATTTGTGGGAGAGGAGACAGAAGGTTCATCAAATTCTTGAACAAATCAGAAACTTTTGTATTCCAGTGATGCCAGTAAGACCAAAGCCAAAGGCTGCTTCTGCAGCTGTCGGGGCGGAAGTAACTATGCAGTCAGCACCCCAGCCTCCAATGACAGTTCATTCATCCACAACTCATAGCAGCACATTTAATGAAATAGAGGCTGTCTCTGGCTGCAATGCTGAAAGCAGATGTGAAGATGAACTGAAAATTCACTTTGCAACACAAGACTACAGTGTAAATATGCAGCCTGCCAGGATTGGTTCTCGCAAAAGAGAAAGTTTAACACTTGATTTCACCAACTCAAATGCAGAGGATCATGGCAATGCTCCAAACAGTTCAACGATTAAAAGCAGTCTGTCAGTGAAATTGTTCACACCTTGCAATTTGATCAGTCCAGATGACATTTCACAACAACATGAAGCACTTATGCATGTTACTTCAGTAATGAATAAACTTGAAGCTGTGGAAAGTTTGTATCCGAACTTGAAAGCCTTGAAAAAGGAACACCCAATCTATGCAAGCGATGAATTTCAGACAAGGATTGATGCGATGTGCTTATGGCTGAATATCACAACTGATATGAGCCAGAAATTACAGGTGATGGCAAAAGTGCTTGGTGTTGATGAAATTGAAAATCTTAACTGGCCTGGAGTAGATAGCCATCATTCAAAGGTTTTGCAGGAAAACAATCAAGAAGACCTAGCATTGTTTGAAAATCCATTGAAACCAAGTACATGTGGTGCAGAAGAGGTATTCAGTGAGACACCAATTGAATCAAGTACACCTTTGAAGACAAGAAGTAAAAGTTCATACAGTGGCCGCAATAGCTTACCAAGTGTGAGCGATATGGGTGAAGTTGGAACTTGGATTTACAGACAATTTGTAGATAAGAGTCTGAAACAAATGGGATTACGTAAAATGATTGAAAGGCTGCGCGACCTTCTTGATGGAACGCTACAGCGAGCAAAACATGTACTACAATATCCACATACAGCAGATGATGGAAAGGAAGAGGAAGTGCAATATTCTAAATTGGATGAGACTAATAGTCAAAAACATTCTCCATCAACATATGTGGTAAATATACATTTTGTTGTTTCTGTCATGGTCACTTCATATTAAAATGATCCACATGTAGCTCTCATTGTCTCTCTTGAAAGTTGGAAATTTTCAATCACTGAAATAATGTTTTTATAATCCAATTGATATTGTGCCTACTGGGCATGCATCGCATGATCCATATCATATATCTATGTATCATTTTGCCTTTTGAGCAGTGTCAGACTGTCCCCTCCAACTTTCAAGATATCCAAACCCTGTATGCCATGTTTTGAAATCTTGAAATTTCCTTGAGTTAGCGCTGTACTACATGTAATGTGTCAAACTCAGAGAGAAAACTCTGGCTCATAGAACACACTGCCACCGAGCTAAATTTTGATGCACCAATGATTCAAGACAGTTCTCCCAAACTCAAGAATATTTTTAATATCTGACTTACAGGTAAAGAAACTTCCAGGAATTTCAAACTACACAAAGTGTTGTGAGTGAGAGGGGCCACTGATATGTATTAACCCTTTTCCTGCCAAGTTCATATTTCACCATCAGGTCAAGTTGGTTAAAACTAGTCAAGCATTTTAACAAAGACTTAAAGATTTGAAAGTCCCTGATGACACAGATACTGTAAACATGTGGATAATTAAAACACCTCCACAGCAAACGCAACTTCCGCATCTAGGGGGTGGGGGTTTGGTTGTATTTTTATTGCCGTGCACAAAAATCGCACTACATGTTTCCATATCGCAATATCTTGCTACACATTTCTATGAATCACAAAATATCACTATACTGTTTGGCAGGTACCAGGCCAGTGCGACACCAGCACTACACCATTCTTCTGACATAAATGTGGTTCAGTGCATGTGTAAAATAACATAACAAAAATTGTGGATACGCCGTTTCAATTCATTTCGCTCTATTGGTTGGGTCATTGTCGGGTTGGTGCTGAACAAAGATCGATTTAGAGTATTATACATGATATGTAGTCCTATATGCTGAGGGTGGTAGGAGCGTACATGTATGTGTGAGGTATGGATGCTGATACAGAATGAGGCTTGGTTGGATTTTAGCACTTCTAAACTCTGCCCCGTCCTAAACTTTTATTTAGGATGAAAGTTTAGGAGGGGGCAGAGGGGGGTTGAGGCCAAATGCAATTAGTTTTGTTTACCATGCTCATGCTTTAATTATCCACAGGTCCTAAGCACAGGCGATCTCTTTTTTTTCTATGAAACTACAACAGTTTAGGATCCATACATTGTATCAATGAATATTGCATCACCTGTCATGACTGCATATTTATTGTGTCTTGTGATTCGTACAGGAAAACTACAGAGCGTGGTTTTGCATCAGCCATATATTCTTTCTCACTAAAACTTTGTTAAAAATACATGTACCTCTGCTTCATTTGGATAGTCACAACAATAAAAAAACCATACCAGTACATGTAGTTCTTTTCAAACTCATTGGACAAGGGTCCTTTTGAATACATCTGAATCCTAACCTTTGTGCATTTTTTAGTTCCCACGGACACCGTCCGGGGGGACTTATAGGTTTGGTCATGTCCGTGCGTGTGTGCGTGCGTGCGTGCGTCAGTGCGTGCGTCCGTGCGTGCGTGCGTCCGTCCGTTCACGCAGATATCTCAGAGATGCCTGGAGCGATTTCATTCAAACTTGGTACAAGGATTACTTCATATGTCATACAGATGCACGTCGATTTGTTTTGTGGTACGATCCAATATGGCTGCCAGGCGGCCATTTTATTACGATTTTTTCATGTACAGAGCCATAACTCAGGCATGTTTCAACTGATTTTATTCAAAGTTGGTACAAGGACATTGACCAATGTCATAGATATGCATGTCAATTTTTTTGGTGATACGATCCAATATGACCGCCGTGCGGCCATTTTGTTACGATTTTTTCATGTACAGAGCCATAACTCAGACATATCTCAACCGATTTTATTCAAACTTGGTACAAGGACATTGACCTATGTTATACATATGCATGTCAATTTGTTTTGTGATACAATCCAATATGGCCACCAGGCGGCCATTTTATTACGATTTTTTCATGTACAGAGTCATTACTCAGGCATGTTTCAACAGATTTTATTCAAAGTTGGTACAAGGACATTGACCAATGTCATAGATATGCACATCAATTTGTTTTGTGAGACAATCCAATATGGCCGCCGTGCGGCCATTTTGTTACGATTTTTTCATGTACAGAGCCATAACTCTGTCATATCTCAACCGATTTTATTCAAACTTGGTACAAGGACATTGACATATGTCATGCACATGCACGTTGATTTGTTTTGTGATACAATCCAATATGGCCGCCGTGTGGCCATTTTATTACATTTTTTCGTGTCCAGAACCATAACTCATACATATGTATCAAGCAAATTTATTCAAAGTTGTTACAAGGAGATCGACCAATGTCATACATATGCACCTTAATTTGTTTTGTGATACGATCCAATATGGCTGCTGTGCGGCCATTTTGTTATGATTTTTTTCATGTACAAAGCCATAACTCAGGCATATTTCAACCGATTTTAATCAAAGTTGGTACAAGGACATTGACCTATGTCATACATATGCACAGTGATTTGTTTTGTGATACGATCCAATATGGCCGCCGGGTGGCAATTTTATTACGATTTTTTCATGTCTTGAACTACAACTCAAACATGTATCAAGCGAATTTATTCAAAAGTATTTTTATCACAGACCTAATGAAGAGGACTCTATCCTCTCTGAGGACCTGTAATCAAAGTACCCATTAACAAGTGGGGACTGTGTCATCAACGATGACTTGTTTTTATTTCACTCCATATTCCTTCAGTGCGTGCTGTTTTGGGAAAACACACAACACATTAAAGATGCACAGCATGCCTATATTGACATTTAAACAATATTTTATTCATTAGAGTCCAGAGGAAGGGGAATTGCGCCATCACAATGCATTGTCTTTATTTGAAGAACATATGGCATCTGTGGAAAGACGTAATAGTTTGACAAGCTACGGTACATACAGTCAGCATTTTAAAGCAATGAGGCTGCCTTCATTTAGGTAAGTGTGTAAAAATTCAACATTGTAATGTCTTAGTATACTGTGTTTGAAATTTTTCACCATACTTTCCCATGAACAACCACACCATTAAAAACAATGTTGTCAAACATAACTAGTAACTGTTAATGAAGCACTTGCTACATGTACATGTTCTAATAATTGTTTCAGGTTTTATCTGCCTAACGTATAGGGACCAAATGTAAAGAGAAGTAAATATATACAGCAGATGTAGTGACATGTTATATAATCTATGAAAAGTTTGTGTTAATTCTATACATCATTTTTTGTGCCTCTATGTGTGCTATATTTTGTACATCAGTTAGCAGTTTCAGAAAGATGTGGTAGCACTTGCAGTTGATACACAATCAGTATAATTATTAGGAGGCATTGCATTGCAGTAGGTTGCAGCCTTTACTCTCATCTGTATGCTACGTCTCTCATTACATTCACTCTAGGTTGTAACAGTGCTACAAATACTGCTCCCTTCTCCATGACATTTTGCAGCTCTGATATTAATACATGTTTAATGTCATTACCTTGACAGGCCTACGTATTTATTCCTTGTACGGATAGCAGTTGATGTAATGCATGAGTGTCTCAAACTTCGACTGGAAAACAAACCAGCTGCTGAACCATCATTAATGAGTATCAAACAGGTTTGTTTGCAGTAATTTTACCAGCATTTCTGTGACCAGCACTTACTGTGCTTGATTATAACCATTATTGGCATTATACCACCAAACGGTTTGATAGGAACAATATTCAAACTGCCTTCACTAATCAGTTTTTACTGTCAGGGAGTCCAATGAAAGTCTACGCAAGAACTCTTTTGTAACAGTTACTGATAATATCAGCTTGCATGTCTAGATGGTGCTGTCAAAACAATCAACAGGAAACAAGGTACATGTAGTTGAAGCCAACCAACCGCCACACACAAATCTAGTTTGAAACAAGTTTAATATTTGCAAACAAAAACTGCGGAATAAAAGTTGAGAATTGTGACAAATTACATGGAAATTTACTATGTACTTGGACCTGAATACTGACATTGCAATAGTTACTTTGAAAAGAGAAATCACTTGAACAACTACATCTGTTTTCTTGAATGAGTTTAGTGTTAGCATCAACATGGAGCTAGAAACGTCCATTTCTAGCTCCATTTCACCAACTGGACTTCTAGCTTGTAGTCTTGTTGCAAATGAGCAGTTGCTGATGTTGTTCAATTTATTGAAAGATGTCTAAAAAATGGTCGACCATAGACAACTTCCATCCAATTTTGCCTACACTGTGTAGAAAATCCTCGGGTCAGGGTTAACAGTAGCCCACCTAAAACCTCTGACCCTAGGTTTTTCTACACAGTGTAAGCAAAATTGGATGGAAGTTGTCTATGGTCAACCATTTTTTAGACATCTTTCAATAAGTCGAACAACATCAGCAATTGTTTGTTTGCAACACTATTGGTGTAAAAAGCAGTGTTTCAGCCAGCTTTTGCTTGCATGGGGACACAGTGACCCATGGTAGTTCTGAATGGGGGACAAATTAAATTTTTGGGGGACATGTAATGTATTTCAATAAAACAACAGTACAGTGTCATTATGTGTCATTATGACCTGGTACTGTATTTGGTGTTCAATAGGCAAGTCAGGTGAGTGCATTAACGGTGAGTATATATAGTAGGCCAATGGTGTTGTGCAAAATTGTGCCAACATGAAACTTGCAGTATCATTAAGTTTACTGCTACCACGTGGTATGCACATAAACTAGGGCTCCCCCTAAGTCACCAAGATGATTAGCCAACTCATTAGCCAAATCAAAAATCTTGTAGCCCTTTGAACAAATTTTAGGCAGTTTATGATCTCAAGTGTGGCACAACTTTCTTGGTATTCAGGAGTTCTTCATTTTTCAAATCAAGATGTTTTGTATTTTACATTAAAGAAATATTTGTTCAGCTTTTATTGCATTAATTATCTGTGTTTTTATGACATTAAAGTGATAGGTATATTTTTTCATTTCTGGTGGTAAACTTTTACCACCAGAAATAAAATTAGGTGGCAATGTGAAGTGTATATTTCTGTAGCATTCTGTCAGTGTTCACAGAATGACAACTTGATACAAGCTCCTAATGTGGCAAATTTATGCAGTTTGTAAGTCATGACGAAAATTTTGTGAGCCACACAGATAAAATTTTCCATGCAGAAGAAGCATTGGGTAGCATAGTGGCAATGTAGATACAATTATTGTGGTGTTTAAGGCCCTGGTGTTGTGTCATAGTTGTGATCAAGCAGGCTCAATAGCATCTTAAGCATAAGTATTTTTCTTGAGACAAAAATGGTTTGGCCAAACCCAATCCTGTAAAACAATACACAATGATATTGTTCATTTAATTTCCAATGTTTAGAGTAATCATTGTTTCAAAGATTATGATAACATTTTAGCCCAGAAATATTTTCATTTATATTTTGATATCATCAAGAAATATCTAGTGAGTTTCATTATTATATCATGAAAGTGGTAGAATCTGCAGAAATATTAAAATCATTCAGAATCACACCATTTCTTGTATAAGTTATAGCAGTTTGAAATATGCCAAATGGACAATTTTAATAGCTCTACTTTTGAATTGTTGCTTTGATGTTAAGTTACCATGCAAAATTGCAGCTCTCAAATGTGAAGATTTGAAAATGAATATGCTTACTGCAAGTACTGTTGACAATCTCCATTTGCCATGACTCTTAATAGTTTAAAACTGACAGTCAAGCTAAATGCCATGTAAATTGGAAGGCACCGAGAAATTTCTCTTTTACATAAGATTGTACCTATTGCCCTCCCTAGGTGGTTTCTTTTGAACCATAATTGTGTACTTAGGGGTCTTCATTCATGACATCACGTGAAATGACCCAGATTTGACCTTTCAGAAAACCTGAGTTTTGTCTCCTTTTCACTTGTACAATGACTCTGATTGTGAAAGTTTCCGTAGAAATTATGGTTTTTACTATCAAACTGAGTAGCTGCAGGCCAAATTTGATGCAAGCAATGTAGGTAAACTTGAACTCAAGGACGACCGGTACGCGGCACTCATCTATGCAAAACCAAGCCTCACAGCAGACTGTCAGTGTATTCACGGACGTTGTACACCGGTGATGTATTGTACTAGTAGTATCGAACAGCAACAATGTTTGTTTTACGTACCAGGGAATTTGTAACTTTGTAGAAAGGAGAGTAAACTGTTTCAATACATTGCAACTTTGTAGGAAGGAGGGTAAACTGTTTCAACATCTTACAACATTTTAATTGTTTAGCTGTAATTTTCTGCCCAGGAGGCACTGTTCTAAAATTCAATAGCCACAAAAATATGGCCTGCTCAGATTGCGCATGGTGACCCACAACCGTTATTTTATCGGGACAAAACAAAAAAAATTGCGTCAAATGTCGCAATGCCGCACGCTGGCTGAAACACTGAAAAAGGGTCAAAAGATAGCGATAATGTACCTTTAAGATCATTCTCTTGTGTAAGGTACTTACTAGCGTCGAAAATTTATCAAAGTCCCATTTATGGATGAATTTTGTCGCTGCTTAATTTACAAAATCTAATCAACGGAAGTCTTCTCTATACAATGTACTTCAGAAACACTGA
Organism: Ptychodera flava; assembly: GCF_041260155.1. Classification (NCBI taxonomy): domain Eukaryota; kingdom Metazoa; phylum Hemichordata; class Enteropneusta; family Ptychoderidae; genus Ptychodera; species Ptychodera flava. Next base: position 969,446 of record NC_091937.1, on the reverse strand, counting down.
TCAACAAGTGGGATTGTAGTTGAATATCCATGGTCGCGATTTTGATTGTTTTTGATGTACACAAAACTACATGTAATTGTCTCACTTTCCACATGCAAGGAGCAGAATTTATGATGGCTCTCACACAAGAAAATTTACTCTAGGTATTCCATTTTACAAAGAGGGTTTCCAATGGTTTTGTGAAAATAAAATTGGAATCATGTTTATGTCAACATCTAACGCTTTATTTCTACAGTTACTCTAACAATATATAAAATATATTTAAAAGTTTACTTTTTAAGGTTCTTTTGTGTGAAATGACTGCCCGATTTCCTCCCATTGACCTTCCAGTTGACCAACAGTTATACCGTTGAAAGAGAATTTAACTCTGTCATGCTGGCCAGGTTGCTCAATCATTTGCTTAAAAATGAAATGTTCGCGAAAGGGTTGTTGGTTTCACTGTGGACAACATCTGAGCAAAGACTATCAAATGCAAATTGTGACAGAACTTGAAACAATTGGAGCAGATAACGAAACTGGTATACATCCGCGAGGTACCATTACTAAAGCCGCTAAGAAACTGTCCGTCCATCACAGCATAGTAGTGTTTGACGAAATTTTGCCAAAGGTCATGTGAGCGATTGTCAGAGAGGTAGACATTGCCAAAAATGGGCTTGTTATCGCCAGTTAAGACACATGTAGAAATGCACTTTGTACCCTTTGTAATTTTCCTCTGATATCCTTTTCAAAGTAGGCCATAGCTAATATACGCAATGCCTGATGTTTTTCTGTTGATTTTCAAATTTTTTGTATTCAACTTCACTATTCTCAGTGTTGTTCAGTGCGCTTTTGTTTGATAACTTTGATATTTGGTATACAGGTTCATAGGGATGCCTTCTTGGCAGAGTTAATAAATGTCAAATACTGTATTCACTGAATTATGCAAAGCATTGTGTAAGTTAAGGTGGAGCTGCATGTTGCCAACACAGATTTTTTCGAAGCAATATTCCTCATCAAAGATGACAAGGAAACTCCCTCATCTATATATTTTCAAAAAGCAGAAATTCTAAAGGTTAGTATGGTAGCAATAGTTTATTCGAAGGATGAAGTGGGTGTACCGGTATATTTGGGGTAAAAAAAGGTGAACCGAACCAGTATTTTAATCTTGGGTCAACAAATTCATTAAAAGTGAATGAATATTTGCAAAAAAAGTGATTTTTGAGCAAAATACCCTGTGTTGGATGCAGTGCCTCCTTAATATCAGGAAAATCCCCATGTGCAGATGGTTTTCTAAATGAGATGTTAAAGTTTGGAGAACACTCCCTACTCAATCCTCCTTGTTCCTTATTTAATGCTATTCTTAGATGAGGTAGCTTTCCTAATTCATGGAAAACTGCCTTAATAGTACCAGTTTTCAAATCAGGAGACAAGAATAATCCCTCAAACTATAGAGGTATCTCTATTAATGGTTGTATCGCTAATCTGTTTACCTCTGTTCTGAATTGTAGACTTGTTAGATTTTTGAATGAAAAAGAAATCAATACTCCCTTCTAATCTGGGTTTAGGGCAAAGAGAAGGACAGCAGATAACGTTTTTATATTAAATCAGCGTTTGACAAATATTTATATTCTTCTGCAGAAAAGGGGGCAGGTTTTAATCTTAGTCATCAGTGTATGTGGTGTTATTTTATTGATCTTCACAAGGCTTTCGATAGAGTTTGGAGAACTGGTTCACTTTGGAAGCTAAATAATTATGGATCAATGGCAATTTCTATACATTAATTAAATCTTTGTATGAAAATGTCAATTATGGTGTGAAGACTAACAAAGGTCTCACTGATAATTTTGTGTCTACTATTGGAGTCAAGCAGGGTTGTAATTTAAGCCCTACTTTATTTAATATTTTTATGAATGACCTTCCTCTGATTTTTAGCTACTATAGACTATAGTCTATAGAAGCTATTGGGATGGGTATCCGTCCGGCGTCCGGCGTCAGTCTGTATGTATGTATGTATGTATGTCCGTTTGTGAGGCGTCCGTCCACTCAAATATCTTGAGAACCGCAGTACTTACTGATTTGATATTTGTTGTGTAGATGAAAAATATGATTTTGAGAAACAAGTTTTTTAAATTTTTTGATATTGTTGAAAATAGGCAAATTAATGCCAAAAAAGGTGTTTTTGGTAAAAAATCTTCTTCACAACCGCTGGTCAGACAGCTTTGTTATTTGGTATACAGGTCCCTAGGGATAACCCAACTTAGATTTGTTCAAATTGTGATGAAATATGCAAATGTGTATTTTTAAGGAATTTTTTGTCATTTTTGGTCAAAATTTGACTTACATTGTATGGAATTCTTGTACTGTATAAACCCTATCAATTCACCAGAAAAAATAATTAATATGATTTTAAATAATTGAATTAATTAGGAAATCATCAAAGCCAAAATAATTTTAGTGTGGAATTATCAGAAAGTTCAACTTTTTTTGACAGTTCATAGTGAAATGCTTACCATCTTGGAGGATTAAAACGTGTAAAGGCAACTTTCCTGAATCCCAACTTTGATATATTCTGAACCACCATTTATGTTATCTAAAAGAAATCGCTCATAATAGTTTGTCATGATAGGGTGGTCAAATAAATAGAGATAGAGAAAGTTCTAATTTCCAATTATGGTTGACTTGGTAAGGATAAAATAAGATTACTTTTTGAGGAAAAAAATAGAGTGGTCAATTAAAAGAGTGGTCAAAGTGATGGGGTTTTTATGGTAAAGCTGGGCTGTAAGATTCCTCATGTGCTATTTATAGCACTTATGCAATCTGTGTAAACAGTGCAATGGAAGTGTAACATGATTCCTTATAATGCTTTTGATGACCTTGAACTTCTTAAGTTTCAAACATTTGTCTCTTCAGTGTGCTTTCTCTGAGTACGTACAGTCTCAACTTATTCAACAGAACTTACTTACAATGTTAATTTGAAAGTTAAACTGTGCTTGGTTAATAGGATGAAAATACTGATATTAAAAGATAACCAGCTCAAGATTCTTTATAACCTGACAGATATGCTGTTTTTTATGACGTAAATCTTGATTTAAGCAAGTCTTGTTTACTTTAGTTAGAATGTAATTAACTCTCGTTTATTTGCTTTTATAGACTAATATAGTCTGATGAAATATGCAAATCTGTATTTTTACGGAATTATCATCAATACATGTGTCACAAAAGGTTATTCTCCACATAACACAGCAGAGCTCTGTCAACTGTTGTGTCGCTTGTTTTTTCAAAATTGCTGGTCAGACAGCTTTAACATTTGCTTTACAGGTCCCTAGGATGACCTTAGTGAGATAATTTCATACAGTCAGGAAATACTTAATCTTGTATCCATGTCTATAGTAGCTTCAGGGACTTTGGCCCTATGTTTTATTCTGTTGCTGATTGCCCTATCAAACTTGGTTACACTGTCTATCAGTTGTCTCATGTATGCAGATGATCTCCTTTTAATGTCAGAAATATAAGCTGGATTATAAAGTTGTCTCGATAAATTGCGCTATTACTGTTCAAAATGGAAGCTTACAGTTAATACAAAGAAAACTAAGGTGTTAGGTTTCAATAAAAATAACAGGTTACTCAAAAAGGTATTTCATTACAGTACAATGGTGTACCACTTGATTTGGTGAATGAATCTTGTTACATGTACCTTGGCTTTGTAATTACTCCAAATGGCAAATTTAAAAGTAATTTTAAAAACTTGAAAGCTATGAAGGCCCTTTTAGCCTTTATAAGGACATGTCACATAATGAAAATTTCCCTGTTAAAGTAGCTCTTGATCTTTTTGATTGTTTAATTGTACCTAAAATGACTTATGGAGGTGAAGTATGGGGTAATGAGATCAATGATAACAAGAATTTTCTGAATGATGTTAGCCTTTCCTTTTACAGATATTTACTTAGAGTGTCTAAACAAGCTCCGAGAGCTGGTATTCTTGGTGAATAGGTCAAACCCGGAATTCAAATGGACCACAGTACAAACTAACCCACGTGTGTAAACGCGCATAGACGAACATGTATTTCCACATGCGTTATGTGAGTTTGTTTGTACCGCGATCATGTGATCTCTTGGGCTTACTGAGTCTGTAGAATGCATTGCGTCCTTTTTATTCCGGAGTAGAACCATTGTAGATATCCCATTCAATTCTCTGTTATAAAACACATGTTAAGGCACTGGCATAGATTGGTTGTATCAGATGACATATTACTCCGCGCTGCGCATACAACGGCTAAGCATCATTCCAATTAAGTGGTTTGATTATATTTGATTCATTCTGGATACTTACAGTGGAAGACCAATCTGGTCAGCTGTTTGCACCTTTAATCTCACTACTAAAACAGTTCACAGAAATTTGATAGGCGAACATAGGGTTCATGGATAAATGAATTACAAATGATGCGAGGACACACTGCTCTGACAAAAATAAATAAGAACCTACGAATTTGTTTTTCTCTAGAAGATTACTTAATGCATATCAAGAATGAAAAATGTAGGAAGTTGATAACAAAATTTCGCATTTCTGATCATAATTTGCAGATAGAGGTGCGGGGAAGATAAGTCCCCAAAATTCCATCTAAAGAGAGATTTTGTAATTTTTGTAAGCCCCTTGTATGAATTTAATTATAACATGAAGTGTAGTACATGTAAATCTGTTGCATTTAGAAATGTCCTTTTCTCACATATGGAGTCACATTTTCAGAATTTTGAACATTTGACTGATAGAGAGAAATTCCTTTATATTATGAATTTTGAAGATAAGGTACCTCTTTTAAGATATATTTCTAACACTACCAAGTGTCCCCCAGCAGCATCCTCACCCGATTATCAGTGTTGTCCTTATATCTAAAAGTAGCCGGGCAATTCAAGAAAGTAGCCGGGTGGACTGCGACGGAGCGAAGCTACCGAGGGGCGAGTGAGCGTAGCGAACGAGGGGGAGAGAGCGCGAGAGGGGGTGTCCCCCCTCTCGCAAGGCGAAAAACGAAATTTTGGAGTGGAAATGGTGTTCTCTGGTGGCATCTGAGGTGACATTTAGCTGAGACTGAAACAGTACTTTTGTTGTGTGTCTTAGACGTGGCTCACATACAACAAAACAAACAAACATGATTTTGTTTTATTTGTATTATTTATGACACACTTATGGTTTTATTTGCATTGAAGATTTAACATTTAATCTTAAATCTCCTGCAGTCTGCTCATTTCATTGCTCATGCATTTCCCAAAATGAGGTTGGAAAATTCAAAATACCGACAGTATTCTAATAAAAACACATTTGCTGTTGTTTAAAAAAACATCGGTAAGATAATTCACTGTTACATGTTCGCATTTACGCAAAAAAAAAATGCGTATATCGAAAACTCATAACAATGAAAAAATGCGTAGAGAGTCGATCCAATGTGTAATAATATTACGCATTGGATTGAGTCTCGACGCATTTTTTTGTATTATGAGTTATAATATGCAAACAATAATGGTAAAATGTTTGCGAAAGCACTCTCCGCGACTTAGTCTCGCATGCCAGACCTCGAACCTGCATGCGGCGCGAGCGGCGAAGCTGTCCCCTAATTTGATCAAAGCAGATATGCAGCATGGCGTCGGAAGGAAACAACTCTATTTTCTTCAAATTTGCTCCACAAGTCCGTGAAAAAATGATTCAGAGAGTCCATCAAAATACACTATCGGGCAACCCAACATGGAGAACATGGAGAGGCGCAGTGAAATTGAACCCAGGGGATCAGCGCCACAGTGAAGCCGTGAGGCGTGACGATGATGCGCCGGTCGGCAACGGTCGGCAACACACATGCCTGTGACCGTGGATTCTAGTACGTAAAAATAATCATTGAAAAAAAATACCCATTCAAATAAACAGTTGGTTCTAAAAATTCAGTTCTAGCTCATTGTTTTTAAATCTAGAAAATGCGTCGGTATTGCTCTGAGAATAACTTGATTTGTTGAGAAGATCATACTCGTACTGACGTTGGCAGCCAGCGCTGCGGAGGAAAACTAGCTGCGTCATGAACTTCGAATCGTCGATCAAAATCACATCTTTTCGGCGCCTTTTTCTCACAAATTTAGCGAAATTGAAGTTTTTTATACATAAACTAATGTATTGTTGGAATCAAGTATGGCTTTCGAACGGGCTTTCTTCGGGAAAAAATATTCCATCGGCAAGGTGCCGGTGGCCGACGCCACATTTCATTTTACGCTATCGTTAAAAATGACCTAAGATGACTTCATACTAATCAAACCAATTACACTGCTCGTAACAAAGACAACACCATAGACGCGTCCATCAGCCAATCACACTATTTAACAAATAAAAGATCGGACTCAAAAAGCCACAAACGGGTATTTAGAAACTGTTTTATGTTTGTGCAGTGCCATGCGGGGAAAGGGTCGCGAAACTGCTAATCGTAGGCGTGCCGTCTAACAGCTGGCAGTGCAATCCCGAAATTACATGTCTATAAAAATAATCTACTTACGTTAAAAGTAGCCGGGAAAAAATGCAAAACAGCCGGGTTATTTACCCGGCACCCGGCTTCTAAGGACAACACTGGATTATGTGTGTAATGTTTGATTTTGTAACTTGCTCTACCACACTTCCCGAAGTGTGTTGTTATGCAATAAAGTTATTATTATTATTATTATAATTACTAGGCCCTTGCTTATCTATAGTATAATTTACCAGTACTGTAGGTTGTATGTTGAAATAGTATGGATCGTAAATGACATCACTTTTTCTCTCATTAATATGCATAAATGAATATTTGTCTGCATTTTGCACGTAAACGCGAAAATAAAAACTGCTAATGTTACAATGGCTATAAAAGTCACACTAATTCGTATGACTTTATGGTTTAGACTACAGGCTGCAACAGCAGGTGCGCATACAACAACAAATTTTGTCTGAATTTCATGCAGTGTTATCCAAAGTCGCGTGTCTGCAGCTATATTTTGTAACAAACCTGAAATCGCGATCAATGCTATTGAAAGGCACCTTCAAAAAAAGCACTGAACATAAGGAGGATGTATGCCAGTGTTCTTTAGGTCTACCATTCTTGTCATTTCTTCCTGGTTTTTACATGCCAATACTGTTCATGTACAATGTATGCTCTTGAGAAGAGTTTGCCAGTGTCAAAAAAAGTTGTAATGTGTACTTTTCAATTTTACAGCTGATTTCTGAATGTAAAGAAGTCATCACCGGATCAATATTAATCAAACAGTACCATCAGCGAATGATAGGTGCTGTGTTATGGGATGCACGACAACTCCAAGAAAAGATTGAGAATGATCTTGATGACTTTGAAAAGGATCTCAGAGATATGCTGGAGGTAGGTTGATGAGTTCAAATGAAAAGCATCATAATTTCCATTTTGGATAAAAATAGCGCACACATAAAACTCATGTACAGTATTTATACAGTTTGTTATTGTGTATTAATTGAATTGAAGAAATACAGATTCCAACTAATGAATTTATTCAGATTTTCATTGGCTTCAACTGTTCATGTTTGTTTAACATTGTATTGTTGGAATTTTTGATTAAAAGCAGTAGAATTGTTTGTCTGTTTGATTTGGAAATTCGGTATACAAGTTGCTGTGGTGACTTAGTCAGATTTGTTCAAATTGTGTTAAAAGTTTCACATTTATATTTTTTGGACAATTATTTACATTTTTGGTCCAAAAGTCTTTTCTTAAAGCATTTGTTCATTTCCTTTGAAATTTGGTATGCATGGTGCTTTGGGTGACCTTAGTCAGATTTGTTCAAATTATGGTGAAATTTACAAATTTTGTAATTTTGGGGTAATTTTTCCTCTGTGGTCAAAACATCTTTTTTGAAACTGCCCATCGAATTGGTTTGAAAATTGATATGGACGTTCTTTGGATTGACCTCAGTCAACTTTCTTCAAATCATAGTAAAATTTGCATATTTGTATTTTGGGGCAATTTTTTCCGTTTCTATAGAAGCTATTGGGATCAGTATCTGTCCGGTGTCCGTCGTCAATCTTAATGTATGTATGTATGTATGTATGTATGTCTGTTTGTGAAGATGTCCGTCCACTCAAATATCTTGGTTGTAAAGGGGTGAGCGAATATCAGGAAGGTGTAAAGACTCAATACAATTAATAACATTACCTCTTTGATGAAAGATGACAAATAATTAAAATGGTAGTTCAAGTGAGGGAACTGTAAGTAAAACCAAACTTTTTTCCAGTATTTTTAATCTATGGCCCCTAGAAGTGTCATCTTGATGTCATCATGGCCATAGCTGCTATGGGACTCCAGCCACTCGGTGATGGATTTTTGTTTTCTTTCTTAACACAAGCGATTTCATCACTCACAGCATTGTCCAAATGAATAATTTTTTATTCGATGAATTTCGCTAATGACCACAATAAATTTCATTGCCATTTTTTTTTTACTAGCCCTGCAGTTAAAAAAAGGCCAGTCCGTGAGCCCGGGCAAGAGGATTTGCTCACCCCTCCCTATTATCTAAATTATCTAAGGTATCACAGTGGAGCTATATCGGCCACTAGGTTGCTAGTTTCATATTAAAATTCATGTGTTATTGATGTATGCTATGGTTTAGCCCTGACCACAGTCCCTCCTGCAGAGACTGTACCCTAACTGAGCTGTTTTGGCTATAAGATGATATAATCCTGCATGCATACTAGGATGATACCATCGCCATACATGGTTCATTTGTTTGTTAAGTATTAAGATAAATGACTGATAAAATGATGATGGAAATGTACTGTTGGAACAAGACATTGTGTTTAAAAGCAGTGTCAGTGATGTAGCACTTTTATTGTAGGTGGATGTGTGTTGTCGTTAGACATCCAGCATCATTCAACCTTTTACATTTAAAGCTTCTTCTTCAAAACGGCCAGTCTAATTCCTTTAATATATGGAGTACAGATCCCCAGCAATGACAGTAATCAGATTTGTTCAAACTGTGATGAATTATATAAATTTCTATTTTTCAGGCAAATTTTGCCATTTTAGGGGAAAAATCATCTTCTTTAACCCTTTCAGCGCCAGGGTCTATTTTTTTCACCTTTATAAAATAAACCCAAGTCAATTTTTCTCATATTTTTGCCAAAATTTTGAGAAAAAAACTATAGCCAATGAAATGTAATGTCCATTTGGTCCAAAAGTATAAAAAAATTACAGAAAAATTCATGAAAATTGGTAAAATTTTGCACTAAAATTTTGGCGGGTGAAAATTACAGCGCTCAAAGGGTTAATGGCTGGTCTGACAGCTTTAATATTTGGTATACAGGTCCCATGGGATAACCTCATTTAAGATTTGTTTGAACGTTATGAAATATGCACATTTTTGGGTAAAAATTTGTTTCTCAACAACTACTGGTCTGATAGCTTTGATATTTGGCAGACATGTTCTAAGGGATGATCCTAATGTGATATGTTCAAATTATGATGAAATCTTCAATTGTGTATTTTTGCAGCTATTTTTGCAATTTTTTGTCAGGCCATCCTGAAGTGAGCTATCAAAGATTTCCACCTTTTTCATCAGCACACAGTTTGTTTCTGCATAATACAGTGGAGCTCATTAGCCGTTAGGTGGCTTGTGGTACAGGGTCTATACACTTCTTGAAAGTCCTAGAAATTGAAAGGCTCCTGGAAAATCCTTGAAAATTGATACTCTCCCATCAATTTCAAAGATTACAAACTGATCAGTCACAATATATAATATAGCATGTAAAATCATATTTTGAAATGATTTGGTGTGAAAATGTATCAGGAAAATGGTATTTGTGGACCTGAAAAAGTACTTGAAAATTGATGAAACTGTCCTGGAAAGTCCTTGAATTTTAAGTAACTTTGAATGTATAAATACTGTTGATACCACAAAACTAGAATATTGCTGTTATTAACTACTTTTGTTTTTTAATGCATGTTCACAGGTCAATTCATAAAATTATTCCTGTGTATTATTTCAGGTATATTTTGATTACTTACATAGTTGGATTCAGATGTTACAAAGATTGCCACAGGCATCACTTAGTTTGAAGAATATCATTCAAGAGGAGTGGAGCTTTGTTAAAGAGATGTGTCCTCACATTAGAGATGGTGAAGCTCAAGCAGGACAAAGGTTTTGGTGAGAACAATTTATGTAACATTTAAGGATGTACGAGCAGTACAATTAAAAGTAATGTCATTTCTCTAAATTGTCGATTTTTGGATTCTCCTTTGTAAGCATTATCAAAATGTGTGATAAAATATAGGGGTCACCATGCTCATTTGTGAGATACATGACCATTAATTTTGCAATTTATGAGAAAAAATGCTGAGTCAGCATTTTTTCACCATTGCATTTTCTATGGACGAATAATTCAATGCTGTTTATCTCAAAATTTAGCGCGGTGACCAAATTATTTTATTTGATCACTATTATTTATTTCTCTGGACTGAGCTTTGTGCAAATTTTCATGAAAATGACAATAGTAGGAATTGATTTTCCAGCAAATTTCAATGTAATCCTATGGGAAGTGACAAATTCCACGCGCACGTACTGCTCGTACATCCTTAAGACAGCACCAAACACTTCAAATTGCAGAGCAGTTTAGATTCATGAAATTCTTGTAACCTGAAATTCATGGCAGGATTCTGTTGACTTGTATGTGTTAACAGGCTCATTAAGTGTGGACATTAAGTGTGGACCTGGTAGCCAGTTGCAGACTGCCTTAGGTTTTATTTACAGAAAATTTGAAATTTTCAAAGATGGCACATCAAGAGTGTGTTGTAATTATTACATGCCTCATGCCTCTAATGTCCTTTGCCCCATATGATTCTATGGTAACATGTTGATGTCTTGGTGGGCCTTATGGTTATCATTTGACTGAAAGTGACCTTAAACTATTTTCAACTTGACAACTTCAGAATTTAAAATTAATCAATTTGCATGTTTTACATAGGAAATATGGTATTACAAATTCTACTTTTAAAAAATTGATGAACTGCAAAACAGTGATTCAGTGGACGGTTCGATGATTAAAATTATTCTTATTTTAAACAGATTTTTCTCTATCATGGAAATACAGTATATTATTGATATTATTGATGCTATTTTTTTGCTCACGTGTTGACACACGTGAGCATATGTCGCAGCGATGTCTGTCTGTCTGTCTGTGTGTCTGTCTGTCTGTCTGTCTGTCTGTCTGTCTGTGTGCTCAATATCTCAAAAACGGCTCATCAGATCAGAATCAAATCTGGTACATTGATTCAGTTTGCAAATGGTAAGAACCGATTAGTTTTTGGTGGGTGTGGCTTGCTTACGTTTTGCTCATTTGCATAATTAATGATTTTAGAAAAAACGGATATACATTGAGAACAATTGCACACAATTTGATGAGATTTGCTACAAATGTTGATCACATAAAGATATATCAGCTGTGAAAGTTATTAAAGGGGTGACGTGAAAGATAATTACTAATTTGCATATTTAATGAAATTTCCTAATTACGCATATATATCTGAATTTATTTGATCAAAATTGACGAAACTTGGTATGCATATTGAGGATACTATGATTTAACATTATTGAAAGTCATTAAGCATTTTTACTTCATCAAAATCCTAATTTGCATATTTCATGACCTTTTGAAAGTAAGGATATATATTTGAATTTACGAGACCAAAATTGATGAAACTTGCTATGTACATTAAAGATACTATGATAGAACATTATTAAATGTTATTAAGCTTTTTTTACTTCAGCCGATGCCTAATTTGTATATTTTATGAACTTTCCTAATTAGGGGTATTTATCTGAATTGACGAGACCAAAGTTGACGAAACTGGCTATGTACATTAAAGATACTATGATAGAACATTATTGAAAGTCATTAAGCATTTGAACTTTAGCCAATTCCTTATTTGCATATTTAATGAACTTTCATAATCAGGGATATTTATCTGTATTGACTAGACCAAAGTTGACGAAACTTGCCATGTACATTAAAGATACTATGATATGATGTTACTGAAAGTCATTAAGCATTTTTACTTCATCCAGCTCCTAATTTGAATATTGAATGAATTTTTGAAATTAGGGATATATATTTGAATTTACGAGACTTGCTATGTACATTAAAGATACTATAATGTAGGCTAACATTATTGAAAGTCATTAAGCATTTTTGCTTCAGCCAATTCCTAATTTGTGTATTTAATGAACTTTTCTAATTACTAAATTAGGGATATATACTTTGATTTATTTGATCAAAGTTGGCATAACATGCTATGTATATTGATGATTATACCAAATTATACCAATATTGAAAATCATTTCGCACTTAAGTTTTCATGTCAGCTAATTAATAGTTTGCATATCTAATGAGCTTTCAAAGTGTGGAATATATTGTTTGAAGGACTTGACCAAAGGCAATTACACTTGCTATATAAAGTGGTTATACAATGACAGCAGTCAAAGAAATTAATTATTTCTATTTCAGCTAATTGCGTATTTGAATACTTAATGACCTATAGACTTTAAACTGTGGTGAATATTTTTCATTATGTTGATCATAATACTTTCAATGAAGTTGCAAACATGTGGCAAAGGTTCAAATTTACACATAACTGCAATATACAATGAAACACGTGAGCATTTACAGTTCATATCTGGTTATGGATACGGTGGACTGTGCCATTACATGCATGTGTGTTGTACAAAATATAACATGGCAATAGATGTATACAACTATTAATTTATTGTGTATTTTTATTGTTGTGACAGTGTAATGGCCAGCGGCTTGCTGACATCAACATCAGAGTTTCTATCAAATAAAATGGATGAACAGTGTTCTCAGTTGCAAGATAGTACATCATTTGATGAAACAAGAACAACAACACTAAGAGAGTCATCTCGAACGTTTAAAGAAATATTTCACGAAATCAGAGAGAGAGCTTCAAAAGCATTGGGATTTGCCAAGTTACTGAGAAAGGTAATATTTTGCAAAATGTGTGATATGACTGCAATCACAAATGATGTATGTTGCAAGTTTTGAGATAGATTTAATATTTTTACGATATTATGTCCAATCTTTTCGGTGCTTCAATACTCTAAAGAAAAGGTGTTGTGTGAGAAGGTATGCAGAACTGTTCCATCATCTTAATTGGCATCGTCCGCTCGCACGGCTCGCTAGCCAGACAGGAGTCTTCCACTAACTACGCCGTGCGTGATCACGCTGATATACTGTGCGAAGGAAATCTGATAGAATTTGAAAATCAGGCGGACCAATCACAGCACGCGTTACATAAACAGAGAAACCCGAGATGGCACCGGCAAAGTGCAGAGTGTGCAACTGCGACATAGATCAACGAACAATCTTCACATCAACATTTCCCAGTCACTTACTTGGCATTCTAAACAAAGTTTACGGAGGATTTGACGATCGTGTTGGATGGAGGTACATTTGTAAACCATGTTTCGCCAAAGTAAATATTCTAGCTAAGCTGCAAGACAGTGTTACAAATTTACACTCTCGCTTTGAATGCGTACGGGAAGAATTAGAAATGAAATGTAAACAACGACAGCGATCGCTGATTGGCTAGTTACAGGTCTCGTACCAGTTCGTGTACACTCTAAATTAGGAGACGTTCAAAATATATCCCATAAACCCCCATGTGACTAAAATAAACCAATCACCGTGTCGATAACGTCATGCGGAACACCGCCGCCAACGTTGAGATGTACGTCTGTGGTCTGACACATGTGCATATCGCAACTGCTCAACTCCGCCTATCGAGGAAAACAAAGTTCTTGCCATGGACGGACGGAAGACACTTTCACATGGCCTTCCAGACGTTTTTAGCTGAGGACTCACAAGTGATGTAACCATCGGATAGCCAGTCATTTCATGTCTTCATCCACGGTCCGGACCGTGCTTCGTCGTTCCGGCCGTTGATGATCGACATCATGTCGTGACCAAAAATGAAAAAGAACGCATCAGGGCCACGGATGGAATACACTACTGTACTAGTCAGGCGACCGGCGATCAACAATGCTTCCCGTTTTCAAAACCGCGCACCGTTGCGCACCTTTCCGTGGCACCCACGTGTTAGGCAGCGTTAGAAAGCTAGTTTTATGCCCCTTCGAATGATATAAGAAATAACTAAGTAAGCTAGAACTACAATCGTAAAACGCCCGCAAAAATGAGTCAACTGTCAACGTTAAAATCGCGGGCAAGTGTAATGGCGATTTGTGTATTTCAATGACCAACTTCAAAATGATGTAACAAGAAAAATCTCACACGTGCCGCCCTCCAAAGCTGCCATTTTAAAGTGTAGATCATTTTGGAGGTATTTTCATCCGAAAGACACCGAATATCTGTCAACTGGGGTTAAAAAAACGGCCGAAAGTTGCCAACGGGCTCGTTCCCGCAAAATCGTACGTTCACTTCCGCATTCACCAATTTAAATATACATGAAAAATGCCCTTCTGCGATTGGCCAATACAAAAGGTCATGACTTCAGCAAATGTCACCTATTTTAGAGTGTACACGAACTGCATACAGTCGTGTGGTGGCGCTTTAAAAACCATGATCTGTGGGCTTGATCGGCCAAGGCCTGATTTCGGGAAGCATCCAGCTACCCAAACAGCAGTCCTTGGCAAGCGAAGATGCTTAATTGGTGAATAGATCCTCATTTGTGTGAAAGATGCTGACCAAAATTTCTGAATTAAACAGTCCTCTTGTTTTCCTTGCTCTTCCATCACAGAAATTTCAGTGTTGCATTATTGAACATCTTTCATTGGTTTCCCGTTCAAAACTTAGTGAACACATAATAATTCATGACATTTTCTACATGTGTCTGCACTCCTAAAAAACCCCAGCCTCTCCACCCTACCTGTCCATGCCTACTTACACATAGCAGGTAAAGCTATTACCAACATTGGGGAGTCACCTTGAAACATTGTTATGTGACATCCTCCAAAACCATAGTTTTTCCATCACCCATAACTACACTTACTCAATCATTGTGATCATACAATGTGAATTCTATTCTCAAAACTCCCCAACAGTGAGCCAGGGTCTTATACACGAGCAGGGTATTGTACTTTGAGGAATATGGTATTTGAACAACTTCAACACAATTGGCAATAAAGTATGTAAGGTACATCAGTGATTATGCAAAGTATGATTGTATCAACAGTCAAATTGATGTAAAAATTTGCAGTGATATTTCAGTGACACACATTCTTCTGTGGCATTATGCTTTGTCTAGGATCTAGAGATTGCTGCAGAATTCCAAACAAGTACTGGTATAAGCGTCAATGATCTCCTTGCAATGCTGAAGACAACAAATCATATCAAGGTAAAAATCAAATTTTTGTTTACTGAACTTTTGGTTGTCACTTGATGCTGGGAAAATTCTAGTCAAAATCAATGAAGAGAGAGTTTTGGTAGAGCATTCTCTTATCCTGACGGTAGCAATAGGAAAAAAATGGTTTTAATTATTTTTAGCTATGACGTTACATACCTGAGGAAGCTAAGTTACATCATTTCTGCCAACAGCTTCCGTAAAATGAATTTGTCACACCACATGATCACGCTGTGTTACGTAATGACTACCACCTCGAAAATACCTCGAGAAGGAAAGGAGAGATTGTGTTGTGTACGTGAAATGATAATAAAATGAAAGTTATAATCTACCTGTGTGTGTATTGGCTTACATGAAAATGCGATAGAGAACAATGCATTACGTTAGAACGCAGATGGCAGTTTCCAAGGTAGATGCGGGTGTCGACGCTCATAACAAGGTCATTGTGAAATCTGGCTGGTTTGACTTTTAAATAGGGGCTGTGTTTTTATGGTGGATGGAAATGTAAGGCTGAAGTTATGTTATATACAGAAAGAAAACCAAAGATGGCATAGTAGAAAAAGACAAATTAGAGAGACATTGCAGCAAATGGATTTCAATTTTACACAAAATTGTAGATAACTAAGGACTGTACTTCATTTTAATTTAAGTTACTGTTACTAAAGAAAATGTTACCAATAAAACAACTTAAATACAAAAAAAGATGGCATAGTATTATTATAATACGATGAATTTCATCATTGAGTATGCCTTGTTATAAAATAGTAGAGGTAATGGACTTGACAGATTTGCTTGAACGTCCAGTGTGATCTAGTCTATTTGTCTGTATGTCACATTGGTATGGTTCAAATACCATGAAGCACATGACAGGGTAGTGCAGAATAGAAGGACTCGCGCATTGTGCATTGTTGTGGTTAGAATGGCTAGAACATCAGTTAAAATTTGATAAACATGTAATTGCGCGAAGACGCTCAAAATTCAACAACATGATTAGCTCCAAAGAACTACTTGTCAAAAGTTTACAAAGAATTTCTAAGAGAGGGGAAGTAAACCAGTTTTTTTTACTTCTGTGAAACAAGCTGCCATGATATACGGTTGGACAGGTGATCACATGATATGAAATAGAACTGAACTACACCTCCATAATGCTGCAGCACGAAAACACTGGGTCCCAAAAACTCTGATTCTTTGGTCTGCCATGAAAATGCGATGAGTAATCAACATTATTGAGCACTAAAACCGATAGTTTTTATTCTTGGCTTGCAAGATTTTCTATGTTATTTAATTTTTGAATTGATGTTATTTGTTTCCAGTGTATTATTAGTCCCCACAGACAGAGCCATAAATTAGGCATATCTCAATCAATTTTATTCAAACTTGATACAAGGACATTGACCTATGTCATACATATGCACGTCAATTTGTTTTGTGATACAATCCAATATGGCCGCCAGGTGGCCATTTTATTACGATTTTTTCATGTCCCGAACCATAACTCAGACATGTATCAAGCGAATTTATTTAAAGTTGGTACAAGGAGATTGACCAATGTCATACATATGCACGTCAATTTGTTTTGTGATACGATCCAATATGGCAGCCATTTGGTTATGATTTTTTCATGTACAAAGCCATAACTCAGGCATATCTCAACTGATTTTATTCAAAGTTGGTACAAGGACATTGACTTACGTCATACATATGCACATTGATTTGTTTTTGTGATATGATCCAATATGGCCGCCTTGTGGCCATTTTATTACCATTTTTAGCTCACATTTGGTATACCAATGTGAGGTAATCGTATAAGCTGAATCAGTTCATTTGCATGCAATTTGCATGTCTGTATGTATGTATGTATGTATGTATGTATGCATGTATGTATGTATGTATGTATGTATGTATGTATGTATGTATGTATGTATGTATGTATGTATGTATGTCCGTCCACGTCAAAAACAGCTAAACCGCAGCACCTACTGTCTTAGTATTTGGTATACAGGTGCACCTAGGGGTGGAGATGTGCCTTTGTTCAAATGAACATGTCAGTGCCAAAAATATGCAAATGAGGGGAAAAAGGAAAAACCCTGCAAATTGCTAAAACTCTGTAACCGTTGGTCAGATTGGGTTGAAACTTGATGTGCAGGTTCCTTCAGGCATTCTAAAGTAGGTGTTTGAAATTTGGGATGAAATTTGCATGTTTCTATTTTTAGGGTAATTTTTTCATTTTTTGGTCAAAAAATATTTTTCTCTGAAACCACTAATCTGATTGCTTTGAAAGTTGGTATACATGTTCCTCAGGATGACCTCAGTCAAGTGTATACAAATTGAATTGAAATTTTAATATTTGTAATTTTGGGGCAATTTTCCAAATTTTTGGTCAAAACTTTTTTTATTGAAAAATTACTAATCTGATAGCTTTGATATTTGGTATACAGGTCTCTAAGGTTGATCAAAATCAGTTTAATGAATATTGTGAAGATATCTTGAATTTGTATTTTTGCTGAATTTTTTGGTTACTTTTCTCATTTTAAGTAAAATTTCATCTTCTCTGAAACCGCTAGCCCAATTGCTCTCAAATTTGGATTCAAAGTTGGATGTTTGCAAGGGTGTTTCCCTTCTAATTGTTGAAATTACGACAAAATTGGAAATATTACTGTTTTGGGGCAATTTTTGTCATTTTTGGTCAAAAATCTTAAAAGATATATTCTTTTTAAAGCCCCTGGACAGACAGCTTTTATATTTGGTGTACAGATGTCCAGAGATGACAATAGTTAGATATGTGGAAATTGTCCTGAAATATACAAATTTGTATTTTTAAGACAATTTTGTCATTTTTGGTCAAGAAAACTTGTTCTCAAAATTACTTGTCTGATAGCTTTGTAATTTGGTACAAAAGTCCTGAGGGATGTTATGAGATAAATTTTCTGCTCAAAGTGTTGGGAAACCCCCAAATTTTTATATTTTAGGTAATTTTCTTTTGTGACCTTAAATGACCTACACCAACCCAGGATATGTTGTGAGAGATTTTTGAATGCTGTAAACATAATTTTGTCATATTTAGTATCAATTTGTTGTAAAATTTGATCCAGAAAACAAAGCTGAGGTAAATTTTTTCATTGCGAACCAATTTTTGCAACTTTTGCATGTAAGACACACAAGAACTGATGAGAAATTTGGATCCAGGATAATTCCAGATGTAGTAATCCCCCCACAGTGGAAGGCATTTCACTATCTGTAACTGATTTAAGTGCTGTTTACATTCAAATGATAGCACTCATAGCATTAATTATAAACATCCCCAAGCCTGTAAATACATTTCATGGCATGCCAGCTGATCTTATGTATGGGGTGGAACATTTGATATTCAGAGGGGGTGGGGGATAGAAGATTGATGAGGTAGCGTTACTTTTTACCAGATCCCTTGTACATTTTTTTCCCACTCTTTATTTTTTCCCCACTCTCCCACCTTTTCTTTTTGTCAAGCTTCTCTGGCTAATTTTTTTGTTGACATTTGCTTATGCATGTAGGATCTGCTTGTCCCATTGCTATAGAAGTTGATATATACTTAATTTTGTATCCATGTCTATAGTAGCTTCCGGGACTTTGGCCCTATGTTTTAAGTACCTCAATCTTCACATCGCTTGGCCAAACTTCATGTACCGATGTTTAATTTTCTACTGTAACTTATCTATAACAAGCAAGCACGTTCTTTTTTTCTGGCTTAATGTAGATTGGGCCTACATGTCTCAATGAAAAATGTCCTGTCTCGAGTCAAGAATGCATATCGATGGTGTTGCAGTCAGTGTTGAAACTGCATGTCCATGGGTATCTGTATCGGTACATCAGCATTTCTTGCAATGGTCTTGTTGTCTGTGCTATTTTCCTTTGTGACCAGCTTCGGACAAAGCTTTAAAATGTTTTCTGCGCTCTCTTTCCACCTCCTTTGGCAGTATTTAAGTGTTATGTCGCCGCGATGTGGCCCAAAAGTTGATTAACGCACTGAGTCTCATACTGTGAACCACGTTGGTCCATTGTTTGTTGTTGACACTACGCATATGCAATTAGATGGTTCCCCTACCAATGTGCAGAGATAGACACATAGGACAAGCAAGCTACAGGCATTTTCATATCAAGCATAGCCCTTGACAGTGATGTAAAGCGCCATATTTAATTCAAAAATCACTTGGTAGCGTGTCTGGAAGGCCAGCCACAGCAGCAGTATGCTGAACTACGGCTGTTTTGTCGATGAAAATGGGGCGAAAACAGGCTATAAACAACAATTTTTGGCCAATTTAGCCTATTTAGCTCCCATATATGCATATGTATAGATATGCAATTGGGAGATATTTTTATAAGGGGGCAAAATGGCATCTGTATGTATGTATATATGTATGTATGTATGTCCGTCCAGATGAAGAACTCCTAAACCGCAACGGCTGCCGTCTTAGTATTTGGTGTACAGGTGCACCTAGGGGTGGAGATGTGAATTTGTTCAAATGAACATGTCAGTGCCAAAAATATGCAAATGAGGGGGAGAAAAGGAAAAATCCTGCAAATGGCTAAATCTCAGTATGCATTGGTCAGATTGGGTTGAAACTTAGTATGCAGATTCCTTTATGTATTCTAAATTAAGTGTGCAAAAATTAGGGTAAAATTTGAATGTCTGTATTTTCAGGGTATTTTTTCCTTTTTAGAGAAAAAATTTTGTTCTTTGAAATCGCTCGTCTGATCGCTCTGAAAGTTAACATTCATGTTCCCCAGGATAACCTCAGTCAAGTTTGTACAAATTGTCAATAAAATAAAATTGTCAAATTGTCAATTTGCAATTTTGGGGCAATTTCCCAATTTTTGGTCAAAAAATTTGTTCCTCAAAATTTACCAGTGTGATGGCTTAGATATTTAGTAAACAGGTTCCTAGGGTTTATGTTAATATGATATATTGAAATTAGGTTGAAATATGGAATTTTTAATTCTGAGGGCAATTTTTGCCATTTTTGGTTAAAAATTTGTTTCTCAAAAACCACTTGTCTTATAGCTTTGATGTTTAGTAGACATGTTCTTACAGATGATTTTAATAAAATATGCTGAAATTATGATAAAATCTTTAATTATCGTAGATATTATTGCAGCTATTTTTGCCATTTTGGTCAGGCCAACCTTATGTGGGCTTACAAAGCTTCTTCCTTTATCAATACATGCATCACAAAAAATTATTTTCTTCATAACATAAACCAAGCTCTATCAACTGCTAGGTTGCTTATTTTAAATTTTCAGAGAAATATCTAAAATTTTGTGATTTGGAAAAGTTTTTATCTCCCATATATGCATATGTATATATGCAAATGGGAGTTATTCTTATAAGGTGGCAAAATGGCGTCTGTGTGTATGTATGTACTGGTAGGTATGTATGGATGTATGTCTGTTAAGATCAAAAACACGAAAACCGCAACACCCACAATCTTCAGATTTCATACATACCACTGTATCAAGTTGTGGAGAGAGTGTATTACTCTCGCTTTGAACCACTAGGTCTAGAATGGTTGCCACACACTGTTGATAATGTTTTGAAAACGTTAGTGAAGTTTGCGAGAGTGTATTTCCCAGAAAAATCTACCCAAGAAATGTTGTTGAATCAATTTGTCCAAATCAAGATGTTTGTGTGAAAAATATGCAAATGAGATACAAAAAAGTGTTAATCAGTGAAGATGCTGCAACTCAGGAACCATTGGGCAGAATGTGTTGATTTTGTATGTAGTATCAAAGTTATAAATGGTTGACACACTTTCTGCCATCTGGTCATTGTATATATCATGCAGAGATTTTTGCTTCCATTGCTTTTATGTGCCACTCATATTTAAAGTGAACTTCGATGGAACAAAGGATTAATTATCGCTTCTCCATCCCTTTAATTAGCTGATAAAATGTCACTTTCAGTCTGTGTGTCTGTCCATTGGGAAATAACATTAATTTTTTTGTTCATAGGTTCTGACATCACACTCATCGGACTACCTTCTCTTTATCCCCAAACATCTAAAAGACAATCAAAGATATATTTTACAATTATTGAATGTGACATGTGGCAATGAAGACATATCAAGCACCAAAGCAGACTGTGAAGTAGATGATGGCTACATGCTGCTTATAAGACCAGACATCTCTGCACTAGAATTATCACCAGCCTGGGATGGAGAAACAGTTCAAGTGTATCCATCAGTTGAAACTACCATTGCTCTGGCTGATGTGGAGGTGAGGAATATGCGATCACAAAACTGATGCAGTTTATTCTCTTTTGCATTCCCATGCCAATGTCATGAACGATATGTTACTCTTTGAAAATATTGTACCCATAATCTCACTCACTGAGCAGAGCATTGATATTTATGAAGAGTTTCAAGTTATGACAAAAGGTGCTGATTTTCAGAACAATATAGTCAAAGACAATTTTGCTTGTAAAGAAATAGAAAAGCCACTGACTTTTTCATCATATTTGATATGTCTGGGACTGCAACAACGTTGTTCATAATTGTCTCCAATAAAATAAAACCAGTCCCCTTGTTTACCTTTTCAAAAGTATGTCTTCAGAGACACATGCTTTTTCCATCTCCTTAATGGCTTTGTTTGTACAGTTTATAATACATTACACATCTTGCTGTTCTGTTTTTAACCTGTCACCCCCCGTTCCCTGTATACAGGTCCAAGATCACCATTGATAACAATGGGTTTGGGTAAAACCATGGTGGTGAAAGGATTAATTTGACTGTAGTTTTCAAACTTCCACACTGTGTACAGGTGAATGGATTGCTGCTGGTTGTAAATCATTCATCACAACTCCAGATCCAAAGAAAACACTTCTCTAAGTTGATGGGGGATAAAATATCATTAATCAGTGAGCAGACATCTAGTCATCGTGGTATTGCAGAGGCTCTTGAAGAACTGAAGGTAGAGTGTTTCAGACTTTAATTCCTCATAACTGTTACTTGTTCAACTAGATTGGAGTTGCCTTGTAGCCAAAGCCAATCTCCTGAAGCCATGCTCACAATGGCTAAGATATTAGACAGCCAAATGCTGGGCATTTCAGTACAACAGTGCATGTAGTATATATTTTGTATACACTGGAAAGTCATACTCCAGATATGTACAATCTAGATTTTTTTGTAACGTACAGACACCTAGAAACTTGCAAGGTAGACGTTTATTCTTCTTCAATTCAGGCTTGTATGTCACACCAAAGATTCATGTAGATTGATGTATAACACATACACTGTGAGATATAATGTGTATTTTACTCATATTTTGTTGCATTCCTGAATGGTGTATCATGTGATACAGGTCTGTCTGCTGCCAGATAAAGTACTTTTAATGCTCTATGCAAAATTTGACCGTGAAGTACTGAACGGTACAATGTACATGTTAATAGTTGAATGTTTACTGTGAAGCATGGGCATCTGAGACTCATGTATTACAGCACATATGTGTAGGTACATCTTTGCTAGCACTATTGAAAATGAAAAATACTTGAAAGTTAAGTGGTTTACCCCGCAGGACATACCTTCCTCCTCAATGATGATCTACCAAGAATAAAGAACATCTTGAAAATGAACATAACACTTCCAATTATGCCATGAAAATTGCTTTTTAGTTCCCTTGGACTTTGCATGGATTTTGCTCAGGACTCCCATCCTTCTACAGCATTTGTTCAGTGATATCAGGACAGATTTCAAACTTAGAAGACAGGCTATATATTTTAGCTAAATTTCATACACACATTAATTTATACAATATATAATCCTATATGGCCATCTGGCCAGAGTCATTATTGAAACATACATTCAAGTTGGTGAATTTTTAAAATTAAAATCATTTATTATAGTCTCTCTTTTCTCTCCTATTTCGTACAAATTAAACCTATTCCGAATTTGGCAGCCCTGACCAGGTTTTCCCAACGATATATTAGGTTAATACCTTTGAGTCTGCGCAGTAGTGAGTTAGTTTCTGCTGGATTCACCGACTTGGACTTCTTGCACAGTACTGTCGGTGAGACGGACTGTGTACACAGTGACGTCAAGCAAGTACAAAATGATTTACAGCTCCTGCCATAATTCTGGCCAATAAGGAGAATGCATGCTAATAAACTTCTGATGATTATCAGGTTTTGCAACATAGGCCCCACAAATAACACAAACATTTTCATACGTTTTTAGTCCCCATGGACACTGTCCAGGGGGACTTATAGGTTTGGCCATGTCCGTGCGTCCGTCCGTTCACGCAGATATCTCAGAGATGCCTGGAGCGATTTCATTCAAACATGGTACAAGGATTACTTCATATATCATACATATGCACGTTGATTTGTTTTCTGATACGATCCAATATGGCCGCCAGGCGGCCATTTTGTTACGATTTTTTCATGTACGGAGCCATAACTCGGGCACATCTCAACCGATTTTATTAAAAGTTTGTACAAAGACGTTGACCTATGTCATGCATATCCTCATTGATTTGTTTTGTGATACAATCCAATATGGCCGCATGGTGGCCATTTTGTTACGATTTTTTCATGTACAGGGCCATAACTCAGGTACATCTTAACTGATTTTATTCAAAGTTGGTACAAGGACATTGACTTATATCATACATATGCACTTCAATTTGTTTCATGATATAATCCAATATGGCCGCATGGCAGCCATTTTGGTACAATTTTTAGCTCACATTTGGTTATACCAATGTGAGTTTATCGTATAAGCTGAAGTCGATGGCGTCTGTATGTATGTATGTATGTATGTATGTATGTATGTATGTACGTACAGTATGTCCGTCAACATCAAAAACACGCAAACCGCTGCACATTTCAGCTTGGTATTTGGTGTGTGGATGCATCCTGGGCTATAGATGGGATTTTGTTCAAATGAAGTCTGCATTGCTAAAATTATGCAAATGAGCTTACAAAAGTGAAAATGGTCAAGAATTAATATCTCGAGAACCACTGTTTTGATTGCTTTGAAAATTTGTGTGCAAGTACCTTAGGTGAACCTTATACAGTTTTATGAATATTGTGAAGATATCCTTAATTTTATATTTTTACTGAATTTTTTGGTGATTTTTCTCATTTTCAGTAAAAATTCTTCTCCTCTGAAACCGCCAGCCCAATTGCTCTCAAATTTGGGTTGGATCTTTGCGAGGGTGTTACTCATCTAATTTGTTGAAATTTTGACAAAATTGGGAAAATTACTATTTTGGAGCAATTTTGTCATTTTTGGTCAAAAAATCTTAAACAGCATTTTCTTTTTAAAACCCCTGGACAGACAGCTTTTGTATTTGGTACACAAACGTACAGAGATGACAATAGTTAGATATGTGGAAATTGTCCTGAAATATACAAATTTGTATTTTGAAGACAATATTGTCATTTTTGGTCAAGAAAACTTGTTGATAGCTTTGTAATTTGGTATAAAGTCCCGAGGGATATTATTAGATACATTTTCTGCTCAAAGTGTTGGGAAACCCCCAAATTTGTATATTTTAGGTAATTTTCTCAGTTTGTGACCTTAAATGACCTACACCAACCCAGGATATGTTGTGAGACAGTTTTGAAGGTTTTGAACATAATTTTGTCATATTTGGTATCAATTTGGAGGAAAATTTGATCCAGAAAACAAAGCTTAGGTGAATTTTTTCATTGCGGACCAATTTTTGCAACTTTTCTATGTAAGACATACAAGAACTGATGAAAAATTTGGATCCAGGATAATTCCGGATGTTGTAATCACCACCCCCAGTGGAAGGCATTTCACCATCTGTAACTAACTTAAGTGCTGTTTACATTAGAATGATAACAATCATGGCATTAATTAAAAACTCCCCAAGGTTGTAAATATATTTCCTGTCATCTGGCTTTATGTAATACCAAAGGATGGAACATTTTATATTCAGGAGGGGGTAGGGTCTAGAAGATTGATGAGGTAGCATTACTTTTTTACCAGATCCCTTGTACATTTTTTTACCCACTCCCACCTTTTCTTCTTATCAAACCTTCTCTGTCTATTTTTGTTGTTGACATTTGCTTATAAATGTATTTAGGATCTGCTTGTCCCATTGCTATAGACGTTGATATGCATGTTCCTAAAGATGACCTCCAGTACCTAAGTTGGAGACCTTTAATATTTGCTTTTGTCATATTTGTTTTTTCCTGGTTTAAATATTTCTCGAATGGACCAATTCAAATCGAATGTGAGCATACTGTCCTTGACGGTATTTTTTCATGTACAGAGCCATAACTCAGGCACGTCTCAACTGATTTTATTAAAAGTTTGCACAAGGACATTGACCTATGTCATGCATATGCACATCAATTTGTTTCACAATGTGATCCAATATGGCTGCATGGTGGCCATTTTATTACAAGTTTTTCATGTCATTAGCCATAGCTGACAGGCAGGCCTAAACAAATTTCATTCAAAGTTGGTACAAGGACATTGACCAATATCATACATATGCACGTCAATTTGTTTTACGATGTGATCCAATATGGCCGCATGGCGGCCATTTTGTTACAATTTTTTCATGTCCTTAACCATAACTCAGGCAGGTCTCCTCTATAGCATTCATCCACGGATCGCATCCACTCCACTCATCGCGTCCACTCCACTCATGCCTTTCACACGAAAATAAAACAAATTGTACTGCATCAAACTTTACCGGTGATAATCTGTCAGTGTTAGGATAAGATGCAAAAATGTTTGGCAGCATCCTGTTTATTAAGTACTAATTGATTCATTTTAACGACCTTTTGTAATTAGTATGGCGGCTTACATTGGTTTCATGTTTTCACCACCATGGAACTCATTTTTGACCATTAAGCCCCATCTGTATCGCAGTATTTTTCATCACAGACCTAATTAATGAAGAGGACTTTTTCCTCTCAGAGGACTTGTCATTAAAGTACAAGTGGGGACTGTGTCATTGTCAATGACTTGTTAGTGATACAACAGAGGTCGTTCTGATTTTCTAGGCGTGATGGCATTGGACATTTTGTCATCAACGTCATGTGAGTTTTATGCATGTCCCCGGCATGTTTCACATAGGGTCAAGAAGTAACTCCTCCCAATACAGAGATGTCATCTTATGAATGATAAGTAAATAAAAACGTCATCTCATGAATAATTCATAGCAATGCAGATCCTGCAAGAACGCCAAGTCAGATCACAGGCTACCCAGACAGAATGGATAAGTTTGTTATTAAGTTTTTCTCACTGTTTTCTCTATCAGTTCCTCTCCTTTTCTTCATCGCAGTCCCTCTATGGATATAGGGACTGTCTTCATGCTCTGAATGATCGGAATAAATAAAATAAACGGTTATATAATCTAACGTAGCCTCTTATAAACCCTTTAGTCATTCTACACCCATTACAAGGACGTTTATCTCTCATATACACATCTTGTAATTAATTAGTCAACACAACTAATTATGCTAATCCGTGGACTTATCAAGAGTTGGTCAACATTGCAAAGATAGAGATGTAAATGAAAAAGGAGAAGGTATGAAGATCTTGGGAAACGTGTCCCGAGGACGTCCGTAAACCTAGTGGACGCTTATATATTCATGATATGCTCAAACAAACACTGCTCATTATTCAAAATAAACGGGAAGTTGGATCGAAAGGAACGCTGAAAACGCGCATGCTTTTCGTTGCCAAGCGCCAAATTCACACATAGCCAAGCAGACATGGCCCTGCTCCATGTAACAAATGCCACCCAGACATTATAAGTATCGACCGACCAAACAGAAAAAGATCGCCGGAGGGACCATTTTATGAGCTTTTCAACAAAATTATATAGATGTTTCACGTCGTCAACGTCGTTTTCTTGGAGTGTATATACCAAGTAATTTACAAACCGTGTCGTCATTCAAGGCACAATGGTGACACATTAGCAGCAGCACGCACTGGAGAATTTTTGCCAGCACTGTGAATTTTAAACCAGTCACCGTCATTTCTCTGCACTTGCTATTAAATCCATGTCTGCCTGTAACATATCTTTATTTTCTGTCTCAAACTACGTACCAGCAACAGGCCTTTGACGTCAAGTCGGTTGTTTTCTGATATACGGTAGCAACCAAGCTCATGACAAGAATGACTTTACGGCGTCAAAGAATTAATCTCGCTGGTTACTTTTTTCGCCTAATAAAAGAGATTGGTCGCTACATGGAGCTAGTTCCCAGCTCTATGGTCGCTACTAGTCTAAGGAATTCATCGATTTTCAATGGCGCCTTATGCTGTTCGTGTACACTTCCCAAAAGAAGCGGCGGACGGGCAATAAAACTTCTTTTGTACTGTTAAGCTAGCTGTCAATTTTCGGACGGGATTTCTGCCTTTTACGGCTTGTTTACACTTTCACGTTTTTGCACCACAGCCATGGGAACGTACATGTTCTGCCTGACAGCACGCTTGTCGATATTTCGAAACGTTTCCACCCAAATTGCAATTGCAACTCATCAACAGCTTGGTTATTAGGGGCCTACCACGACCAGAAATCCGCTCAAAACTTACCAAACTAGTAATATCGCCGTATTTCCAGCTTTTTTTCCGACATGACTACTTGCAGACTGTTCTAGCGTACAAGCGATAGGCAAGGCTCAGTGCAGCCCGTCACTAAAGTCACTGTGACGTCAGCGGTGACCTCGCAACTTCTGAACACAAACTGACACATGTGACATCACCGATGATGTCGGCCACTACGTTAAGAAGCAAGTGAGAATTTTTGCCAGCACTTTGAAATTTTTAAACCAGTCACCGTCATTTCTATTCACTCGCTATTACCTCCATGTCCGCCGGTAACATATCGTTATGTTGCACGTAATTACGTTCCATCATCACAGTATGGCAAGCGTCTTTGTCACGTGATAACCAGACTTCGTGTTCGTGTAGAACAGACGTTCGTGAACGGCAAACAACACCTCTACACATACAAAATGTAGTCATAATTACGTGTAGTATTTTTTAGATATTCTTGATGATTTTAGCGAATTTAGACAGGAAACCTTGTAAACTATCATTGCTAACACCTTTGATATCATAATATTTCGTAGAGTTTGCACCAGCGCAAGAAGTACTTGCTATATGATTTCCTTACATGAACGAAATGTTGTCTCATTCCACTTGTTATCTGACGCCGCCCAAAAGATTTCTCCAAACCACATAAATAACTGTATCAAAGAAAATCAGCCGATTTAATTCGAGGATACGACAAGCTAGAATATTCCTTTCAAAGAGAAATTAATGGTTCTTAAAACAAACGAATTTCCCATGTTTCTGAGAAAAAATACAGCAAAATTATCGAGAACGAACAGCTAAACTAAATGACTGACAAAACCTTAGCAACACACACCGATTGAGAGAACAACGCTTACCACACGAACTTTGACCCCAGTCAAATCAGACTTGTCCCTGGGAAATATGTTTACAAGTTTGCCCACATATAACAACGTAAAGGTCAAAGGTTTCAACTTCCGACTTCCTGCTTTACGGACGTCCTCATGCCATGAACTGCACGCAAGGCACTGGTAGGGTTTGCACTGTTCGCGACCATATACACGTTTGAAATTAGAGTAGCTGGCTCCCCTCGGCCATCGAAATACACTGGCTGCAGTAAAGTTTGGATTAATGGTCATGAATGGCAGCAATTTAGTAATTTCTGAAAACATTTCAGGAGAGCTTCTTACCTTCCCGTTTTAGTAACTATTCCTATCTTTCTCGATGTTGACCAACCCGTAAAATCCCTGATAAGTCCACGGATTAGCATAATTAGTCGTGTTGACTAATTCATTACAAGATGTGTATATGAGAGATAAACGTCCTTGTAATGTATGTAAAATGAATAAAGGGTTAAGAGGCTAGGTTAGATTATATAACCGTTTATTTTATTTACTCCGATCAGTCAGAGCATGAAGACACAGTCCCTATATCCATAGAGGGACTGTGATGAAGAAAAGGAGAGGAACTGATAGAGAAAACAGTGAGAAAAACTCAATAATGAGCTTATTAATACTGTCTGGGTAGCCTGTGGTCAGATTCAACAGTCAATTCCAGATGAAACTCTCCTGTATAGCATTCATCCACGGATCCCATCCACTCCACTCATCGCGTCCACTCCACTCACGCCTTTCACATGAAAATAAAACACAAATCATTGCGTTCACTCCACTCAAATATTCACCAATCACAGACTTGAACCAAGTTCTAGCTCAGGCATCGTATTTGGACAATGTACTATAACATACATATATGATGGTGTTGCTATACAATCTAGTATGACCACCAAGCAGCCATTTTTGTCAGCTCGTAAGGTTTGCCTTGGAAAAGTCTCGCAAAAGGGTTCTGCAGAGGCACTTTAAAATAAATCTACCCTTTGCATGTATCCCAGCTACAGTTGGTTAAGAACTTATAATGACTGGTCATTGCCCATAGGGACTGTGTTATCAACTGTGAATTGTTGTATGTAGTTAAGGCCTTTAAAACGTTACAAAAAGTTTTCTCATGTTTATACATATTTAATGCCTTGTCTAATATAATATATATATTTATTTATCACATACATAGACCCTGTTATTCCCCAAGTGTGACCTCACACAATAGTAATACGGTATACGGGATTTCTGTATTCCCCTACTTCTGACGTCAGAAGTAGGGGAATACGGTCGGAACTTTTTGCTACTGCCATGGTACTGGTAGGTTAACAACTTTTTGTCGGCAGTTTTATCGCCTAGCTTCCATAAACTTAGGTTCTGAAGAATTTTGGCGAATTAGGTATTCATAAACATGTGACAAAAATCTACACATATTGATTACGATGATCATGACAGTTTCTCTGTTTCTCAATCCCGTAAAATTAAAAACTCTTCAGCTTCTAGAAGCAGCCTAAATGTACATCGCTGGGTCACCCCCGAAATTTATGAATTTATCTGCAAACGGAAAGAAAAGAATATACAAAAATCCACAAATGATGCTGTCAAGCAACTGATGAAACTTTTAGCATGGGCTAAGGATTTATTGATGTTGAATTTCAGTAGGGAGTCTATCAAGGAGGTATAAAAGCAGGGTTGGTACGCTCCTGGAAAGTCCTGGAAAGTCCTGGAATTTAAAACCACTCCTGGAAACTCCTGGAAAATTGCAAGTTACAATCACACATGGTCGAGAACGGCCAAATCATAAAGGCGAACGTCAAACAGTATAATTGTCGAACGTCAAAATCGTAAAATGCGAAAAGATGTTTTGCGACAGGTGGGGAGCCCTCCCGAGACAAAATTTGGAAAGCGTAGTAGTGTTTCTTATAATGTCGTAATGGGGTATTCTTGTACTAGCGTGGGCGAGACCATGTTGTGTATTCCATTATCCACGGTTTTGCACGCACGTACAGTGACATCGAAGTATGCATGCGTAACGGTTGTGGAGGGGGACCGTGTTGTAATTTACACTGAAAATCGACCTTCCTGCAACACTCTGTGGGTTGAGACTTTGTTAGTCCCCACGGACACCGTCCGGGGGACTTATAGGTTTGGTCATGTCCGTGCGTCCGTCCGTGCGTCCGTCCGTCCGTCCGTCCGTCCGTCCGTCCGTTCACGCAGATATCTCAGAGACCCTGGAGCGATTTCGTTCAAACTTGGTACAAGGATAGTACCCTACCTCATACAGATGCACATCGATTTGTTTCACAATGCGATCAAATTTGGCGGTGTTAGAGGACTTTTTAGTTTTCACCTCCATAGACTCCCATGTATAAGGCAGTCAGTCTATAGACTCCCATGTATAAGGCCGTCCATAGACTCCCATGTATAAGGCGGTCCATAGACTCCCATGTATAAGGAAGTCCATAGACTCCCATGTATAAGGCAGTCCATAGACTCCCATGTATAGGGCAGTCCATAGACTCCCATGTATAAGGCCAAGAAAAATAAAAATTTAGTTCCTCATAGTATTCATATTGCAAAAAGGATGCAGTGACACAGTTTTTTAGTCCCCACAGATAAAGTCCAGGGGGCTCATAGATTGGGTCATGTCAGTCCGTGAGTCCATCCATGTGAGTCCAT
Organism: Ptychodera flava; assembly: GCF_041260155.1. Lineage (NCBI taxonomy): Eukaryota > Metazoa > Hemichordata > Enteropneusta > Ptychoderidae > Ptychodera > Ptychodera flava. The sequence continues at coordinate 937,991 of NC_091937.1, read as the reverse complement.
CCGTTCACGCAGATATCTCAGACACTTTGACAAATGTCACGTGACCTTGGTGACCTTTGACCTCAAATATACATATTTGTCCATAACTCAGTAACCACAAGTGCTAGACCCTTCATATTTGGTATGATGGGACAGCTTATGACGCCACATATTGTTCCTCATTAATTATGCGCATATCTAACTTTGAGCGAGCCAATAGAGCTAGAGGTATGATTTTTGGTATGTAGGGATAACTTAGCAATACAATTTTTTTGACAAAATGTCATGTGACCTCGGTGACCTTTGACCTCAAATATACATATTTGTCCATAACTCAGGAACCATTAATGCTACACCCTTCATATTTGCTATGATGGGACACCTTATGACACCACATATTGTACCTCATTAATTATGTGCATATCTTATTTTGAGCAAGCCAATAGAGGTAAATGTACGATTTTTAGTATATAGGGATAGACTATAGGATAGAAATTTTTTGACAAAATGTCATGTGACCTCTATAACCTTATACCTACAATACACGATAATGTCAATAAATAAGTAACCACAAGTGCTATGTCCTTTATATTGAGTAGGTTGGAAGAACTTATGACAACACATGCTTAACCTCGTTAATTATGCCCATATATAATTGTGGCCAAGCCAATAGAGCTGGAGGTCTGAATTTTGGCATATATGGATAATTAGCAATACAATGTTTTTTTTTTTTTTCAAAATGTCACGTGACCTTGATGACCTTTGACCTTCAATATGCATATATATGCATATCTCAGTAACCACAAGTTCTTTACGCTTTGATTTTGATAGGATAATAGACCTTAAGATGTCACATCTTGTACCTCATTTATTATGCACATATGTATTTCTTGGCTGGCCAATACAACTAGAGGTCTGATCTTTTTTCCTGATTTAGAACCATAACTTATACATGCCTCTTGTTTCAAATTGGGAACAATGACATAGACCTATGTGTCCATAGATCTGAACATATACACTCCAGTGATAGTTCTTAATGACCTCATTTCCCTGCCCCATCAAGACTAATACTCCTATTACAAGTGGGGACTATGTCATTGACAATGACTTGTTTTTATTGATATGAGAAGATAATTATACTAGGCTAACACAGTAGGGATGTAATTAAATCTGCGACGTTGTTTATATCAAAGCAGGCTGCCAGTCGCAATGAGATAACACTGGGAAGATGATATCACAACTGACACCAAGCACAGACAACTTCAAGAAATCGTGTGTCAGAGTTTGCAACCTGATGGTTGAGTTTCTGTGTGCTTTCAATGAATAAAAACAAAAAATTTTGTGTGTAGAACAAAACTATTTATTGTGGAAACAATTCACTTATAATGAAACAAAACTGCAATAACTCAACATGTTCTACAGTTCCTGCAAAAGTACAGCCACCACTTCTACACGTAATCGAGTTGCCCCTTGAAATCCTACACCATCCCCAAACTCAGACGAGTACTACACATTCTCTGTTCTATATATATATTTACCGGTACTGTAAGTGTTACATGATTAGTATTTCCATGGTCCCTCAACAGAGGGCCGCTGTATTTTGCTATAACTTAGTATAAGCAAACAGTTTAAACTCTTGACTATTAACCCATTGGTAAAATCAATATTACTACTCCCAGTTCTCTTCAGACTCTTTAACCTGGTGACATATTTAAAAGTACAAAATTCAGTATAGCATGTGCTGAACTTTGTTGGTTTTAGAATGTCTTTTGTCAGCTTTGCTTCTCAGAACATTGGCCAAAGACAATCAGTGAACCTTTAATGATATCTTGACACTAGTATGCTTCTAAACAAATTTATAAACTTTGTTGTTTTTATTCAATATACAACATAGAAACTCTACAGTGGCATTCTGACTTTTTCTTGAAGTTGTCTGTACTTGGTGTTACTGAATCATCTTCCCGCCTTTTATACATACACTATCTCATTGAGACTGGATGCCTGCTTGCTTTGATATAAACAATATCACCAATTTAATTACAACCCTGCTGTTATAAAATTGGCTGCTGACATCAATTAAAACAAGACTCAACTCATAGAGTGTTGCAGGAAGGTTGATTTTCAGTGTAAAGCTTGTTCGGGTCATCAGTCACTGCAATGCCTCCTGGAAAGTGTTTATTCAGCGACCATAGGTTGAAACAGCCCGAGTACAAAGGATGGCTGGAGCAGGCACAAGATAAATTCGCGGCAAGATGCAAACTTTGTGAAAAGACTTTCGATGTATCGAAAAGCCTAGCCCTGCGTATGATGCTCCGTGTTCCCTGGCTCGCCATTCGGTACATTCATGAGAGATATCGCCCGCCTTTGGGCCCTTGACCGTGCATCGCCAGCAAACTAATAACAGTCTGTGAGCGGTTGAGTGATTCGGGTAGGCATAGATTGGAATCAAGTTGATTTTGGCCAAGAGTAGTTAGAAAAGTAGTTTTTCATGTGGGGTCCAAATTGGGGCAGCATGTCTATGGACCTTAGCAGGGCTGTAGTGGGAGGCTTATACGCCAGGAACACACAGTATCGTACGCAGGGCAATGGAAAGCCATGCTAAAGGAGCAAAACATTGAGCTCTGGTAGGAAAAAAACAGGAGCCTGTAAATAAAAAATTAATGATTTCTTTGCCCGATCTTCATCAAATGTAAAGTCATCGACTAATTCTAAGCCTTCCCTGAGTTTATCTTTCCTGACACCACACTGGCAACTCGCAACTGTCTCAGTCGTCAGCGATGTTATTCAAGATGTCGTCACTGTCAAAACCTGTCAACTCGTCATTGACTTCATTTGTCAGCAAAATGATCTCTTAAGGGCTGAAGTTTTGTGGACAATGAAAACGTTTGAAAAAATTAGTGTATGATGCTTTTTAAAATTGCAAGCTTTATCGTGCAAACACTCCTGGAAAATGGCATTTTTCAACCACAAATACTCCTGGAAAATGGCAAAAAAACTCCTGGAAAGTCCTGGAATTTTGATTTACTTGAAGTGTATGAACCCTGAAAAGGGGAGTTTAACGGTGCTGCCGTACACTTATGCGAGTGACACAGATAGGTGCATGACACAAACGATAACTAGCTGGCTTGAATGAACATGAAATAGAAAATGTCAAATGTTTTGCTGTTCTGCTTTGTTTAATGATAAGTTTATTGTTTGGTTCCTTTCATAATAATGGCAAGTTCACAGCATGAGGCTAACCCCCAAAGTTTCAAACAGTATGAGCTCTAGCTGAGAACGCGATCGATCCAGTGATCTTCGTATCGTGTACTGCATCACACTCCACAACATTTATTTATTTTCACAGATGCACTGACATTGCATAAATAATCGACAACAACAACAACGTGATGTACAGTTTAATTGCAGTTTAATTCAGATATTGTACCCAAAGTCAAAATTTGACATAATTTTGAAACGGCGTTGACAAGCCGACGACTTCATTAGAGAGTATTCGATCCCTGGATTCAATCGTGCAGTACTCGACATAACTGGGGAAAGCAAATCACCGCTATGTATGGCACAGCCACTATAAATTACGAAGCATTTTTAGCTCATATTTGGTATTTCTATAAATACCAAAACGAGCTTATATGGTGAGTCCGTGGCACCTGTTTATGTCTGTATGTATGTATGTGGGTATGTATGTGCGGATGTATGTCCGTCACACACAAAAGCTCCCATACTTCCTAAGCTACTATCTCAGTATTTGATGTACAGGTAGATGCAGGAGTTGAGATGTGAATTTGTTCAAATGAACACGTCAGTGTCAAAAATGTGTAAATGAGGTAAGAAAAAGGGAAATTCTGCAAATGTTCAGGAGTGGTGGCATGCCAATGACTGAAACAGGATACTCCACTGACCTTGAGTCATTTCCTGTCATTGTTTATGAACTGTTTACCAACAGACCTGCTCAATCTTGGGGGGTGGTCACAATGAAATTGTGAACATTTTTCTTTTTACAATTGTAAATTTCTAAAAAAATATTTTACCAAATGAGAAAAGCTGTGCTAATTTTTTTTTCTGAGTAAATTTTCAGATTTATAATTTTTTTTAGTTCGACGCTGTCTGAGGATACAATGTACATCCATATCACTAGCGCAAATAAGATTGCGTGCTGTAACCCCAACATACATATGGCCTAGTGATTTATATTGCTGATAGATTTCGCGAAATGTTGCAGATCATCTTTTGACAAGCTGAGAAGCTGTTTGCAAAAAATGTGGTGAAATTTCAATATTTGTGTTTTTAGGACAATTTTTGCCCTTTTTTGATCAAAACATCTATTTCTCTGAAGCAGCATGTCCAACTTTTGTCATTCTTGTTTTTCTGGTTTAAATATTTCTTGTTGTTTTTCTGGTTGTACTGTGCAGAAATCATTGTCATAACATCAATGTAGAATTTTCCTGCACTGAACAGATAGAAACAACATTTATTGTTGATCTTTGGTACCCATACTGGTATGTACCAATTCTGATCAAATGTGAGCGACACCGTAAATTGCGGTATTTTTTGACAGTATAACTTTACCTTCACATAAATGCCGCACCTTACGATACTAATCATCTCCCTTTCACCTATCCTCGGTCGTGATGGCTATATCCATTCAAATTTTGTGAGAATATCCGATGGAGAAAGACCGTTTGGAAATACCACTTCCGCACTCTGACTGAGAGCGCGCGTCTGTGACCCGAATCAGCTGGAACCGAACACCTTACTCCACCACTGACACAATAAAGTCCAAATTACGTCACATGGAAAATTAATTTTTATCAGGAATAAAAATGAGTGGGTCTATGTATGTGATAAAGATATAGTAATACCGTTGTATATTTATACATAATCTCCCAGTATTCCTCACTCATGTGACGTCATCAAAGACTCGTGTTTCCCCCAACATAGGTGTATCCCTCCTCACCTACTGGCTCGGAGGGATACTGCCGCTATGTTGGGGGAAACCCTCGTCTTCGATGACGTCACACTCCTTCGAAATACTGGGAGATTATGTATAAATATACACCGGCAATATTGTATAATCTATGCTGTTGTTTATTTTACACATAGTCTGATGCTTTGACACTGTGTGCGACAATCAAGAATGCCATCTACCAAATTGATGAGATTATGAATTCTGAATCATTGGCTGACATTGATGAAGTAGAGAGGATCAACAAGAGAGATTCTGATTACTACAAAGAAACAATGCATCGAGGTTTTAACCTTGGCTTTGAGGTAATTATTGCATCAACTCTAATGTGTCCATATTTTTTTGTTTTTTTCAACGGCTGTAGTAACTTAGTCGTAGCCCCTGCATCTCCATGGAATAAGCCAAAGAGTAAGTGTTAGATTACATATTTACTAGAACAGTGTTGGTATATTAGTGTAAAGTGTAGGAACTTGAACTGTGTGCTACTTTTGCAGATATTCCATGTGTATCTTAATTCTCCAATCACAGTATCATAAAGAAGTAAGCCGTCTGGTAACTGATGAAGCATGGCAGAAACTAGGAAAAGAGTTGCTAGACTTTGCCACTAAATGGATGAAGTTTGTACTGGATAAATGTGAAAGAGGAAGAGGTACCAGACCAAGGTGATTACATCAAGGCTTCCGATGATTACATATCATTATTGAAGCCATCCTTTATCTTTTATAATGATTGCATGAAGTATTTAGCTCTTTTGTCTCTGACACTGAGCTTATCAGATAAGTGGTTGTCTGCTGTTGTCCTTGGTCTGGAGTTGGTGTTGGCATCTGTCAACTTGTCATATATCATGCTTCTTTTCCTGAACACTTGGTTTGATTGCTTTGAAATTTGACATGCAGGTTCTTGTAGGTAGTTTAGTAAGATTCTTTCAAGTTATGTGAAAAGTTGCATATTTGTATTTTTGGGCAATTTTTCTGACTTTTGGTCAAAAAATCTTCACTGAAAGTCTTTGTCCGTTTGCTTTCAAATTTGGTATGCAGGTCAGGCACGTTCAAATTTTTGTGAAATTTGCATATTTACCGGTACATTTTTGAGACAGGTTTTGCTGTTTGTGGTCAAAAGATCTTTTCTGAAACTACCCTACCATTGATTTGAAATTTGGTATGGAGTTTCCTTGGAATGACTTCAGTCAGGTTTGTCCAAATCATGTTAAAATTTATTAAAATTTACGTATATGTAAATATAGGGTACTTTTTGCTGTTTTTTAGCTCACATTTGGTTATACCAATGTGAGATTATCATATAAGCTGAAGTCGGTGGCGTCTGTATTTATGTGTGTATGTATATATGTATGTATATATGTATGTATGTATGTATGTATTGGGTATGTACGTACGTAGAGTATGTCCGTCAACTTCAAAAACTCACGAACCACTGCTCTTTTTAGTGCGGTATTTGGTTTGTGGATTCATCCTGGGCTGTAGATGGGATTTCAGTGTTCTCCCCAGGATTTTTTTATAAGAGGGCGAAGACGTGGTGCGAAGCACCACAAGCGACCGCTTTAGCGGTCGCGGGGGGAGGTCAGGAGGGGGGTGTCCCCCCTCCTGCCTTTGGAGCTTTTGAAAAACAGAGATTAAAATGGTGTTATTTGGTGGCACTTGGGGAGTATTTTTTTCAGATTTTTTTCGTATAAAAACTCTAAGGAAAGGAGATCTGAGACAGTGTTTCATAACTTTTATTACAGTTCACTGATTTCAATTATGAAGATTACATTTTTTGAAAACGAAAACATAGCGAGAGACATACATTTATTCATCGATGTCAAAATTATCATGGTGACCATAAAACTCAGGCTTGGGGGCATATTTTTTTCGTATAAAAAACTCAAAGGAAAAGAGATCTGAAACAGTGTTCCATAACTTTTATTACAGTTCACGGATTTCAATGAAGATTACATTTGAAAACGAAAACATAGCGAGTCTAGAGACATACATTTATTTATCGATGTCAAAATTATCACCATAACACTCACGTGTTCTCATCCTCATACACGTCCGACCGAGCCTAACATTAGGTTATTTTGCTTTGGGAAGGAATACACAAACAAAATTCTAACCTCCCATAAAAACTTCAGTGTACTCTGCTGTCCTTGGTTACCCTCCAGCTCCTTGCCATGTTTACTCAGCTAAGTCGGTTACCTAATGCACGGTCCCTATGGAGGGACCGTGGCTAACGTAACGTTACGGACTGAGCCATGCAAATATGGCTGCCTACGATGAGTTGCACATGGGCTTATGATCTCGGATGACATCACAAACTCGCGAGATTTGCAAGATCGATGAGAATTACGTTTGCAGTCTGCTAGGATCGACGCTCACGCTCGCATTTTGCTTGTAAATCACTGTCAACTTTTTTTCCCGTACATTTTATTGTTTTTTGTTTCAAAACATAAATCTTTTTCATTTCTGGCAAGGGGGCGCTCGGAATTTACAAAGGGCGCCACGCCCCTGTTACCTTATTTAGGGAGAACACTGGATTTTGTTCAAATGAAGTTTGCAGTGCCCAAATTATAGAAAGAAGCTTAAAAAATGTGAAAATGCAGATCAAAAATCAATAACTCAAGAACTGCTGGTGTGATTGCTTTGAAAATTAGTATGCAAGTACCTAAGGTAGACCTTATACAGTTTTATGTATATCGTGAAGATATCTTGAATTTTGTATTTTTGCTGAATTTTTTTATTATTTTCCTCATTTTAAGTAAAAATTCTTCTTCTCTGAAACTGCCAGCCCAGTCTCTCTCAAATTTGGGTTGGATGTTTGCAAGGGTGTTATCCATCTACTTTGTTGAAATTATGACAAAATTGAAAAAATTACTGTTTAGGGGCAAAAAATAGTAACAAATATTTTCTTTTTAAAGCCCCTGGACAGACAGCTTTTATAATTGGTGTACAGATGTTCAGGGATGACAATAGTTAGATATGTGGAAGTTGTCCTGAAATATACAAATTTGTATTTTTGAGACAATTTTGTCATTTTTGGTCAAGAAAACTTGTTCTCAAAATTACTTGTCTGATAGGTTTGTAATTTGGTACAAAGTCCCGGGGGCTGTTATTAGATAAATTTTCTGCTCAGAGTGTTGGAAAGCCCCAAATTTTTATATTTTAGGTAATTTTCTCAGTTTGTGACCTACACCAACCCAGGATATGTTGTGAGACAGTTTCGAAGGCTGTGAACATAATTTTGTGATATTTGGTATCGATTTGTAGTAAAATTTGATCCAGAAAACATAGCTAAGGTAAATTTTTTCATTGCGGATCAATTTTTGCAACATTTCCATGTAAGACATACAAGAACTGATGAGAAATTTGGTTATTTTGTATTTCAGCTAATTACATATTTGAATATTTTAATGACCTTCAGAATTAATGTGTGGTGAATATTATTCGTTATGTTGATCATAACACTTTCAATGAAGTTGCAAACATGTGGCAAAGGTTCAAATTTACACATAACTGCAATATATAATGAAACGTGAGCATTTTCTGTTCATATCTGGTTATCCTGTCGTATTTGGGTTATAAATGGTAAAATATGCTATTTAGTAAAGTATTCTGGACCTATCAGGAAAATATTAGCATGTTTAGTGTAAATAATAATCACCTGGCTTTCCCAAAAATATGATTTACTCAGAGAAGTAATATGCATAACCAGACACCCTTGCTTGCTGCTTATAATGTCTGCAGAGAAGAATATGAAATTTTAATTAATTCAATCTTTTATAATTATTAAATCTGTTTTTGTTTATTTGTGCAAAAATAGGTGGGCTAACCAGGGTTTGGATTTCCTAATTGTTGCTTGTGAACCAAGAAACTTATCACAACTGAGTGAAGAAGATTTTCAGGTATGTTTGTGACACTAAGGAACATGTGGGGATATATGTAAACCATTTACAGAGTATTTTTGAAAAGGCTGAACATCCCTGTACAAGCTCCTACCTTAGTTTAACTCAATAACAGAAAAAATTAAGAGGGTATAATATGTGGTTACAATTGGTAAAATTACTTTTCAGATCAAAGAAACTATGACCAAGTGTTAAAACAATAGGACATTGAAGTTCCTATATCTGCATTGTGAGGAAAATGGGACGTTTTTCCAGTACATTGATAGTTCTATGACTCTCAGAAACTATGCATAAATTAGCATAAATTCAGCCTGTATGACAGATTATATGGGTTGCTTGAGTATAAACCCCCCTCCCATCTCCTCACATAGTGCTTTGTGGACAAACTAAATAATGGGTATTTGTACATTCTGTTGGAGTAGAACATCAAATTTACAAATTTACAAAATAAAAATAATAAAAAATCAAAAGCTGGTCACTGGCCCTTAAAGTGACAGATATAATTACCTTACACTAGTAATTACAATCAGCCGGTTGATCTTTATGCTGGCCTCTGGTGATTACCCTCTTATTGTGCCATTTGATTATACTACCCATGTTCTTCGTATAGCTGTAACTCACTTTAATTGTGTTCCTGATGAAGAACTTGTGGAGTTTGGACCCCCCTAGGAAAGTGTCTATTGACAACTTGCAAGTTGAAGAAATTTCTTGCCTATATGAGTTTCCACCTTTTTACTGAAACGTAGAAGGGGGGTTGAACCACGTGATGTTATGTTTCCTGTTATTACGTTTCATCATAGATTGGTTAGTCTTCAACATATTGAATTTGATCCATGTAATCATTAGACCGCATTGCTGTGTTGTAGTGACCTTTGCATTTATCAAAGCTGCCTTTATCACTGGATATTGTTGAGATTCGTTTGCTTCTTGCATCAGGTATTTGTTCAATAATAGTTTGCGGGTGATTAGACTGCTTATGGACATACATAGTGTGGTCCTTTGGTTTATGACATAGATAAAACTTGCTGTCATTCAGATTATTATAATCATGTCAAGTAATTTAATACATGTCTGGAGATGATCCTGAAATTCACAGCAGAGCTATAGTGCCTAGTAGGCCACTTCTTTTTATGTTAGTATCAGGTATTTAGGCCGTTTCATTGTATGATTGTCTGTCATTTTTTAAATACTGTATATGAAGCATTTCAGACCACTATTTTCTGTAGATGAAAATTCTGTATAAATGAAGATCTATTACAGTACTTTGTGAGCTATAGTTCAACCTTTCACTTACAAGTAATCTTATGTATTTATTTTGCAGAATTTAAAACGGATGATGAATGAGTGTATCTCACATGTGATTGGAACACAAGATAAAACACCTGGGAGTCCAGCTGGTAAAAGCCTCTTTAGCAATAGACTGGAATAAAACAATAGAAAATACATCAAGGGCAATCTAATAATTTGTTACCTGTGAAAAGGATTTGCCTACTGGACGCTATTATATATAATCCCATGGTATTCAGCTCAAAGTTATACAGCTCCACGAAAAACACTCGTATACAATGACATGAAACAGAGAAAAATTCTATGGGATTATATATTTATCACATAAACTGTCTTTTTATTTTTCTTTCAATGTGGATTGAACAAAATTATTGTGATAAATTATTTTTATCATTTATTTGTGTTTTATTTACCCGGCTAAATTCATATAATGAGTAAAGCAGCCCCTCACCCAGGAGATATACAAATGATTTACAGGTACTTTCATTCATAAATCCAATCAAGTTGAAATTTTGATACGTGAATGGTATCCCCACCAATCAAATATATAGATTTGGTCACGTGAACATGTCAATCATAGTCTCACGCTGTCCTGATGCCAAAGCAGGTCACCCATCATCCCACAAAGGTGACTAGTGATGAATAGCCATAGTATTCAGAGTTATTTTGAATATTTCCAAATAGATTTATGAAGTAAATGCAATGACTCAATCAAACGATACAGTAGAAACAGAGATGCCACAGCTTTTTAAAATATTAAGAAGCTTGGTGGGACTGAAAAAATTGTGTTTGATGACACACAGAGTGTACTTTATTGCCTGCTTGTGGACACAATGCTGTTGTCACTGGTCTCCACCGGTACTGTTGTATACGGACTTTGATGTTTGCAGTGACACATATCTCGCCGGTAGATACATCCAAATTTTCCTACTTGACAAAAACTCTGTTCTGTTGTCCAAGTAAACTTTTGATAATACATTGGATTCCACAGTGCTGCAATGCAGAGTTCAGGATACAGTATGATAGCTTATGTCTTTGCTACATCCCTATGCTGAAGGTTTGATTCCAATAAAAAATTTACAGAAATTTTTATGTGATGAAGTCAGTGAACCGTAAACATTGACGATCGGGATAGGGATTGAAGAGTTGACAGCAGCAGAGGTCTGTGACAGCAGTGTTGTGCCCACAAGCATGCAATGAGGTAATCTTGGTGTCGTCAAACGGAACCTTTTTAAGATTGTAAGCTCATATTTTTAAAAGCCACGACACTTCTTAGAATAAGAACTACCGTTTAAATCTTGTCATTGCATTTATGTTGAAAATATTTTTGAAAATATACTAAATAACTTTGAATACTGTAACTGTCCATCACAAACGTGATGCCCGCTGATGGCCAACTTACTTTGGCGTTCGGACAGTGTGAGACAATGATTGACATGTTCACTTGACAAATCGGTATGTCTGATTGGTAAAGATAGCATTTCATTTATCAAAATTTCAACTTGATCGAATTTATGAATGAACTTACCCTGTAACTTATTTGTAAATCTCCTTGTGATGGACCATTTAACTCATTAAATGAAAGTAATCCTGGGAGATAAGACACAGATTGCAACAATAATTTTGCAATCTGTGAATGTAATTTTAATTCATCCACATGAAAGGAAAGGTAAGAAGAGTCTTCATCCAGTGGAATTTTTCTCTGATAGACGGCATCGTACACTTGTGTTTTTTGCAGAGCTGCACAACTTGTAGCCGCCTGCTCAGAGTTGTACGGCTCTGTGAAAAGCACTTGTATACGGTGGTGTCAGAGAAAATACCAGTAGATTATTTATCATAATTCTTTGTCCAAAGTCATGGACATCCAGGAATATGCAGTTATGTTTTGAACAAACTTGAACAGCAGCAGTATGATGTTGATTGATCAAATACTCACTACCAACCCAAAATCAGTAGGTACTCTTAGTTGGTGTTCATTTTTAGCTCACATTTGGTTATACCAATGTGAGTTTATCGTATAAGCTGAAGTCGATGGCGTCTGTATGTATGTGTGTATGTATGTATGTATGTATGTATGTATGTATGTACAGTATGTCCGTCAACATCAAAAACACGCAAACTGCTGCACATTTCAGCTTGGTATTTGGTGTGTGGATGCATCCTGGGGTCTAGATGGGATTTTGTTCAAATGAAGTCTGCATTGCCAAAATTATGCAAATGAGCTTACAAAAGGTGAAAATGGTCAAGAATTAATATCTCAAGAACCACTGTTTTGATTGCTTTGAAAATTTGTGTGCAAGTACCTTAGGTGAACCTTATACAGTTTTATGAATATTGTGAAGATATCCTTAATTTTGTATTTTTGCTGAATTTTTTGGTGATCTTTCTCATTTTCAGTAAAAATTATTCTTCTCTGAAACCGCCGGCCAAATCACTCTCAAATTTGGGTTGGATCTTTGCAAGGGTGTTACTCTTATAATTTGTTGAAATTATGACAAAATTGGGAAAATTACTATGTTGGAGCAATTTTGTCATTTTTGGTCAAAAAATCTTACACAGTATTTTCTTTTTAAAGCCCCTGGACAGACAGCTTTTATATTTGGTACACAGACGTACAGAGATGACAATAGTTAGAAGTGTGGAAATTGTCCTGAAATATACAAATTTGTATTTTTAAGACAATATTGTCATTTTTGGTCCAAAAAACTTGTTCTCAAAATTACTTGTTTGATAGCTTTGTAATTTGGTATAAAGTCCCGAGGGATGTTACTAGATAAATATTCTGCTCAAAGTGTTGGGAAACCCCCGAATTTGTATATTTTACGTAATTTTCTCAGTTTGTGACCTTAACACCAACCCAGGATATGTTGTGAGACAGTTTTGAAGACTTTGAACATAATTTCGTCATATTGGGTATCAAATTGTAGGAAAATTTGATCCAGAAAACAAAGCTAAGGTGAATTTTTTCATCGGGACCAATTTTTGCAACTTTTCTATGTAAGACATATACAAGAACTGATGAGAAATTTGGATCCGGGATAATTCAATTTGGATCCAGGATAATTCCAGATGTTGTAATCACCGCCCACAGTGGAAGGCATTTCACCATCTGTAACTAACTTAAGTGCTGTTTACATTAGAATGGTAACACTCATCGCATTAATTAAAAACTCCCCAAGGCAGTGTGCGAAATTAACGTCGGTCCGACGGTCCAAGACCGACTGATTTCTCGTCGGGCCGAAAGTTTTTAGCAATCATGTCGGTCCTTATGACCGACTTGAATTTGGAATAGATTATGAAAATTTCTCCGTCAAGACCTGTAACAGATGCAGATGATGACTAACTTTGAATCATATGATTCAGACTTGAATGTCATGCACCTATCAATGTTTTCCACCGTGGGAGTGCGGGGCAGCAGGGGATATTGATCGCACTTCGTGTCCTGGTAGTGCGGAATTCGATCTATGGTACGCCAGACGGGAGGGGGGTGACAATGTCGCAACATAGGAATTTTTTGTCTTGCGACGTTTTACATTTACGAAGAGTCGACGTGCATAGCACGGAGCAGCTGATTACATTCAGATCAGTATGAATTACGTCCGTACATGCAGATTCTAATAATGGAATGGATTGCTTTTGGTGCAACAATGCGATATAAAATTATAATAATACTCGTCTAGTGAGTGTAACCCTGGTAATGTTAGCATATCTGTGTCACATGATAACACCACCCAGAATCACTTCACTAGTTCCACACTTAAAGTTTTCGGAATTTACATGTACACAAATGTACATAATACAGACCTTCATTTTATAAAACTGACTCCGTTTTCTTTGCTTCGTTTTTCAATTCAAGCGTTCAAAACATAAGCGGTTCATAGAAGCGTTTAAGGCAAAAACCTACTACGAAACATATTTGGTTTTGAATATGGAGGTATTTTTTACCTCCATGGTTTTGAACTACGCCCGATATAAGGACTAGATGTTATACGACAGCCAAATTGTGTTACCTGCAGTCGACAGTCAAGTTCACGTTTCGCTACGTTTGTTTGTGGACCGCCAGAACATCTTGCTTGCTCGTTGGTCTTCAACCAAAGTTCACAAGACCGACTGTTACCACGATATATCGACGTGATAACAAGTGTACATTTTATAGAACAGAGCGGCCTTATCATAATTACAGTTTTGTAACAGTTTTGTCGAGTTGCACAATCCGTCGTGTATACTCTCATAGGACGAGAGTAGGGCTTCAAATTGTTTCGATGTATACCGTTTTACGACAGACATGCAAAACTCACCGTCATCCTTGGCTGTAGGCCTAAATGTCGCAAAAATTACGTCTTTTAAGATTTTACGGTATCATAAAGTGATTGTGTTGTGATCGTTTTAGCAGCATATAGTGTCTGTCAAACTTTTCAGATTCATTTTGATAAAATTTAAGCTTTCAAAGGGCGATGAGATCATAAAATATGCATATTTTCTGTCGCAACATAGGAATTTTTTGTGTTGCGACGTTTTACATTTACGAAGAGTCGACGTGCATAGCACGGAGCAGCTGATTACATTCAGATCAGTATGAATTACGTCCGTACATGCAGATTCTTATAATGGTCAGAAAATATGCATTCATTTCCGCGAGTGGTGACGTGTGCCATTCAAGTTGTCTGCAATTTCTATAATCAAGAAAAAGTTACGATACTTGTCCTTTTAATTAAAAGTATAACTTCATCTGTTTCTTCATGAATGCAACAGAGGTCACATTTAAGCATATTTATTTTTTTTAAATGTTGAAAGTAATGCATACGTCATATCAAAATACATACCAAGTATTTTCTTCCTTCTGTTTTACATTACAATAAAAAAGACGTAGTGATCAATGTTTGCATAAAAAATTCTTCATACACTCCCCTTATTCATGACCGTTTTCAGGGTACTAAGGTATTCACTCACTCTGCTACCACTCGCGTTGGCTAATTTCAGAAGTGATTTTCAGCTCGCCAACCATATTCAAATCACAATATTACATGCCCTGGTGTAGTGTACAATTGTAGACAGTCATGTAGAGAACATGATCCCCCATAGGAAGTCATGAGAGACAAACTGTCTCGCTTTCATCATCCACATGTAGTCAGTGCATCAGCCTGTATTCCCCGGCCCCTGGGTGTTTGACATCATTTTATGGTCCGAAAGTGGGGATTTGATATGGCTAGAAAAAAAATGTCAAATTCTCCTGTTAGTCTCATAGTCCCCCCATGGTGGAAAACATTGATAAATGTGTGCGCATGGCAGTGAGAAAGATGAGAGCTGTGATCTTTTTCAGATTCCAGATAATGTTACAGTAGATGAATGATTCATGATCATTCACTAACATTATTCTGCAATCTATGTGAACAAATAGTCCTTTTGAGTGAATACTTACTGACTCTATTGATAAAAGTACATGTACATGAAAAATTAAATATTACAACATTCAAAAGTATAGTATCAGTGGAGAGAGTGTTGACTTTAATGATCGTTAACAACTACATTTATTGAGGACCGGCAGTTTTCTGTGAGGACCGGAAGGTTTGACTTGGTGCAGGCCCTTATGACCTGAAGCTATTTTCTCTTAATTTCGCACACTGCCCCAAGGTTGTAAATACATTTCCTGGCGTTATGTAATACCAAGGGATGGAACATTTCATATTTAGGAGGGGGTAAGGTCTAGAAGATTGATGAAGTAGCATTGCTTTTTACCAGATCCCTTGTACATTTTTTACCCACTCCCACCTTTTCTTTTTATCAAACCTTCTCTGTCTATTTTTTGTTGTTGACATTTGCTTATGTATTTAGGATCTGCTTGTCCCATTGCTATAGAAGTTGATATGCATGTTCCTAAAGATGACCTCCAGTACCTAAGTTGGAGACCTTATTTGCTTTGTCATTCTTGTTTTTCCTGGTTTAAATATTTCTCGAATGGACCAATTCAAACCGAATGTGAGCACACTGTCCTTGACAGTATTTTTCTAATGTAGACCCATGGCAAGGAACGTAATTAGTTTATTTCCATCAGGTCTGAGAATCTACTGAAAAGCTAAGTCAGTTAGGGAAAAACTGGTCAGAATCCGAAAGTCATGCTGTTTAAATACTGAGTTATAAACAAATGCTTTTATATTGCTGTAACCTTTTGGTAATTTTATCTAATTTGCGTGTTAGGTTACCATACTAAAAGTCCAGCTGACTTTGCATCACCAAGAGCTATGAATAGACCATTGTCATGGCCATCCTCTCTCAGTACAGTCAATAGATCCTTGTCACATGTATCCACTGTCAGTGAACCATCATCAGTACCTGCTGCATCAAACCACCAAGATTGCACCAAGCCCGATATTGATAGTAATCTTCTTGGACACGGTGAAGAAAACCAAGGTACACACTACTTCAAATGTCTGTTATAATGTGTGTGATGAGAAGATCAAACAATATGGCATTAGGTGTTTAGAAAACTCATGTAAGGTTTGTAAGGTTGAGGAAGAGAGGAAGGAAATGAAGCTAACATACTGATCTGAAGTCCAAAACTCTTACTCAGGGCCATGCATTTATGACCATTGAAAATTTAGAATACAAACTCTTGATGGAAAAGACACAAAATAAAACAACTTTAAACAGTCCGGATTATGTCTCAATGGAGCATAGTATGATTGACCAATTAGCGAGCCCTCAGTCGCCAATATCATAAATAAATTAACTGTGTAAACCTAGGCTTATAGATTGTTGTGAGTTCAGAACTTTTCACCCTTTATTTTCAGCACTCGGTAGTTTTTAGATGTAAACGTTACACACATGGTTTACTATGGTAAGATGGTGACGGACATAAATAGTACATCAAAAATTACTTCTATGGATGCTTTTTCTGGCCAGGTACCTCTCCTAGAAATCATGATTTGACCCTTGTAAATTTACAGTAACTTTAACTATTTGTCACCAAATATTGCCTATTTTTGGCAAAAATTAAATTGAACTTTGCCAGCTGTAGTATGCAGATTTTTTTAAGTTTTACAACAATAGGTCAACTGTTCTTGTCGGTCATCGGAGCACTATGGAGCATTTTTTCGATCATCATCATGCATTTTCTGGTACAGTTGACCCTTCTCAGACTCATCTCTCAAAAACGCAAACTGGATCAAATCATCGGAAATTTAATCAAAAGCATAGTCGAGGGGAAAGAAACACAGCTTACAATTTTTTACATGGGAGAACTTCACAAATTGACTCATGGATCTGTCAGGTTGGATAACAATCTCATTTCAAAGCAAACGCACGTAACTTTAACCCTAATTACGTGTAACAATAAGCGATTATCTCTTGCCTTAATGCTCATATATTGGTACGCTATTGGCTCTTTTCTCCTATGCTCTATTGAGACATTAGACAGACTGTTTACAGGGGGAGTTACATTTCGTAGGGGTGATGAAATACCGAATGAAAACTACATTATCTAAAGCTATTTTAACAAAAAATTTAAAACAGGAATATGTCACTCTGTCAAAATGATCTTTTCAGTCATAAAATTGACTGCTGATGTGCAGCTTGAATAAGCTCTTTCTCTGATTGGTCCATTTTCACTATTCACAGCCACTTAGGGAGTCTATTTGTATTGTTTTCATTATATTGGTAAGATTCAGCTACCCAATTGGGTCAGATCTTATTCAGCGCTGCACATTAGCCCAAACTTGATGATGGAAATATCTGTTGATGTCAACTTGTGCATGAATGAAGATTGACAAAATCAACCAATTTGAAATGTTTCTCCTACAAATAGAACTGAGTTTGACAAAATCAACCAATTTGAGATGTTTCTCCTACAAATAGAGCTGTTGAAAACATTTGACAGATGTAGATATTTTGATGTGTAAATAAACAAATTTTATGATTTACAAATTTACATAGCAAATAGCAACAAAGAAAAAGAAATCTGCATATAGCAACAAAAGAAAAATCTGGATACTGAATATCTCAACCAAATGTACTGTAATAACATGTGCTATGAGTATCATATTAGCAGTTTGTAATTGAACGTACTGTATATCAGTACATCAATACAAATGCTATAGTTAGTATTGCAGCAAGATTCCTACTGTATGTGATGTAGCACTTTTAAAAATAATTTCCTAGAGCAGAAGGTAGTCTATATAGTTGAGTTTTTTGCCCTGTAATTACACAACCTACAGTGCTCTTACCAGCCTGCTCTTGAAAGCTGATATGAGAACCTTAACACCTTTTCTCTATATTTTAAACATAGATGTTCTATTGTAAATTAATGTTCCACTCTGATCTTATTTATACTACGAATGGCCATGTGACCCTTTGTCCTGGACGTACATATAATTGTGAAAACCAACTGCAGCCCTTTTGTTCTCATGCAAATTAGTGAACAGCCACACTTTTATTCATATGTAAATTAGTAAACCCAACACTTTTCTGAATAGAAGTGTTGGGTTTACTAATTTACATATGAATAAAAAGTGTGGCGGTTTACTAATTTGCATACATTACATCCTTCACCCAAATAATTCGGACAATACACCAAAGTATTTTGTGCAAATTGCAATTTTATATAATGTAACATTGAAGTCACCACATAGTTATGGTCACTGTTTTTGAACCTTTCTGTATTGATATACAAATATCATTGGATGCACATTTGTCACCGTCTCCCGATACTTGAGCTTCTACTGAGGCTGTGTCTTTCGGTTGGCGAGATATTACGGCCACATTTGTGGCGGCGGCGGTGGTGACAGCATCTTCGTCATCGGCGTTGGAGTCGGGGGGGCTTTGGTGGTTGTAATGCATCAGATACATTCTTCTGTAGGGAGCTGCAAGTGCGTTTGTAAGCGCGGAGACCGTCGTCTGATCTATGACCAGTTCTTTCTTTTATCAGTTGTTCATCAAACCCCTGCTTGTATAGAGAAGTTGCTGCTGTAACCTGAAGAATATAATGAAAGGGATGTCTCAGTGTATAAGCATATATATTTGAAAATGGTGTAGGCAAACCTTAAATAGAGAAATCAATTTATGACTATCATATGTTGAGAATTGTTGAATGAAACATCTAAAAATTTGCAGAAACACTTGCAATAAAATGCAGAAATTTACCTTGCCAGAATGCCCAGTGTGGTATCCATCTATGCCAGCAATCTCACACATTTTCTTTGTATACTGTCGGATTGTGTCAATCCCAATCTTCTGGGAAGAGAACTTTATGGCATTGGTAGTTGTCTTCTTTGATAGTGGCCGACGGTAGAATGCACCTTTACTTGGAATTAATCCCAAGTAATTCTTTAGCAGCTTCACTACACAGCGTGGATTCATGGATCACTATACTGGCGGATATTCTTGTATGGTACTTTGCGGGAATTGTAAAAACCACCTTGATTATTTTTGCATGGTCGTCCATGGAATTCGACAAATTCTCCTTCTTTATTCGTTCCAAACACAAACTGTTCTGCCTGTAAATTGTTGTGCTCGTCTGATGCTCTCAAAGCGAAAACCTTCGAGACGTAAAAATACACAGCGTAACTTAAGTTCTGGGCGTTGTCGATGGAGAAAACCTTGTCCCAAGTAAACGGTTGGGCCTGTCTTTTTTCCACACCTATGCCACTCCTGTCTGTCTTTTTCATGACGCCGTCTATTGTATGGTGGAAGTCTTGGACTCCACGATTGGTATCCATGAAAGCCAGATCTGGACGGCGACATTCATCTCGCAAATACCGTTGTATACCACTGCACAACACTCTCAGGCTTTGGGAAGGATATTGTGAGCCGCATTGTTGGCGAACTTCAACAACAAAACGGCACAACCAAAAACATAACTCACTTGCCTCAATATCTCTGGTAAGAGCAGGCACGAGTGTATACATTTCACTGCTTTTCACTCCTGAATTTGTCCTGAATTTGTGATGCGTTGGTTTCTGTTTCGACCCCAGGAATCGCATACGTTGACGCCCCAATTAGTAGACTTGGTTGTATTTCTTGGTACACGTGAACACTGCATTTCAGCTAATTCCTCTGCACCCACAGGCTCGGCAAAACGTGACAGCTCTTGTGCTTTCGTAACTTTGAAATCTTCCTGCAAGTCTTGTTCGACAGAGGCAGTGGCGGTATCAAACTTGAAAAGGTCAAATTGGGAAACGTACCGCTCGATGTCGCTATCATATTCGCCTTCTGAAATGTCAGAGAAGCCGTCCGTCACGTCTATCCTCCACGACGGCTTGACACAAAAGAAATGGAGAACTTCCACGTTTACAAATAATTGATTCAACCAGGTGTGAATGTTTCAAAATGGGCCAATCAGAGCACAAGCATTGCGTAGAACGCACATGGTTTTTCATCAAACCACCGCTGATTCATATGTAAATAGGTATCGATCATCATTTACTTCATGGCCGTTCAGTACTCGCATTGATAAGGATCAATTTGATTTCAAAATTCGTTATATTTCGTGGTATAAGTCGGAAATACCACTCGTTGTTGTGGGTTTACAATGGAAACTGTACAGTTTCGGTCAGAAGCTTGTAAACGTCACTCGGCCTACGGCCTCATGACGTTTACAAACTTCCGACCGAAACTGTACGGTTTCCATTGTAAACCCACAACAACTCGTGGTATTTCCTATACATATCTCAGATATTTCAAAGGGACTAAGCCCTTCTTCTTCATAAGTCAACAGCAGTCACTAATTTGGAACTGCCTATGTCAAGTTCAGAACTCTTTACATCCTTGCATGACAATTATGTAATAGTTCTTGATGAACGTCCAACTACCAGGGTGCCCTCTAGTGGGGATGGTGTTGATGGTGTTGGGTTGATGTCGTTGTTTATTGTGTCCAGTTTCTTAATCCAAAATGATTCTCTTAATTGCCTGTAAATTTTGTCGTTTCTGTGCTGTTTAATGTTTAAATCAGTGATGTTTAATATGTAAATCAATTGTGAGGTATGCTCATCTATCAAATACATAATCTTGTGCCAGTCCCAAACAATGTTTTCTTTGGCAATCTGCAGGGACCGGTCCCAGATTAATAGAATCTCCCATTTCCAAGGACCAGGGATCGGCTTTCTGGAATGAGCCTCAAGCTACTAAGTGTCAAACAAAATATCCCTAAGGAATTTGAGAAATCTGATCCCAGGTCCTTGGTGTGTGAGATTCTTACCCTGTTCAGATTGACCACTTTGCGTCGGTGTAGGGCCAGTGCTGGGCCGGGGCCGACGTAAAATAACCAATGTGGACACGCTGCATCGGCCTTGGGCCGACACAGTTTGGTCCCAGTGAGAAGGGGGGGTTCAAGGCCCAAGCAGGGCCGATGCAAAATTTGGTCCGATGCAAATCGCCTGTGTGGACACGTTACGTCGGCCCTGGTCCCAGTTGACACCCTCAAATGTTCATTTTGAGTAATGCATTGGCCGTAGAATATGGCGTTTCATTGGACTAACTGGAGCTGGAGCACGGAGGAGACGTAAAATGACAAGTGGTAGTCATATTTGCCCTTCTTGTGCGTAAAAACCGCCGGAAAATCATGAACAGTAGAAACAGCGCGCCATTATTCAAATCCGCCATCTTGAACCTTAACAGGTCAGAGGTCACAAAGGACGGCAAATGTACGTCGGCCCAAATTCAGGTTCCGGTAAGTGCGGACACATACCAAATCTGTTCCCAAAAGGAGGATTATTTTGCGTCGGCCCAAATTTCAGTTGGGTTGCCAATGTGAACAAGGCTTCTTTTTCTCACGTGACCATAAAATGCATTAAATTCACAATGGAAACATGGAATGATTATTTTGAGTGTATGAGTGACCATCCTACTTCGTGGTGATGTATTTTTCCATGTAACTAACACAAACTTCATGGTGAGTTTTACTGCCGATATTTCAACTTCTACTCCAGACCAGATATCTCTTAGGGAAAATTGGCCACATGTTTCAGATGGCCTACTATGTCTTTTGTGAGTTTGTCACCAACAATGTACAACAATATCCAAAATCATGAGAATGACCTGCTTACTTTGCAGTTCTGGTCCGTGTGCATCACGATATTGGATAATATTTTGCACATGGAACGAAAGGGCATTTATTATCCTATCAGAGCTTGTGTAATAATATACTGCTTTCGCATATGCGCATTTCTGCACAGTACGGGATAATTGCTGAGAGTGTAGGATTCAATTTTTCCACACCGTTGATTCCACAATCCCAGTGGCCAGAAGTGAGAATAATGGAAGACATTAATGGGGTGCAGCTATCTCTACCCTGTAACAGCTAAGATAATGTTTTGGGTTGGTGGTTGGGATGGGGGTTGAGGATGGGTGAAAGTCTCACTTTAATTATTCCTTTGCTGTGATTTACAAGAAAGAATACATGTCATTTCTGTACACACAAGAAAAAAGAATTGGCTCTTTTTGTGTGGTAATTCTGAGCTGCATTGGATTCTAAATTGTGTGGTTACCAAGTGTTAATGTTGCTTTCAGAGACCATCTCAAAAATCCCTCCAGCTGAAATGGTGTGTGCTGACTTCAGAAGTCTGGAAAGTGTCTCAGATGAAGTGATGGTAAAAGGAGACAGGTTAAAGAAAGTAAGGAAAGCTCTGGATGAAACAGAAGAAGAGAGAGACAGGAGACTGCATGAACATCGAGTCATTGGCAAAGTACTCGATAAAACTGCAAATCCAGAGACTATAAACATCAGTTGTAAGAAAGTCCCTTTCAGATGGCAAAGAGGTTTCAAAATTGGTATGTAACAACTAAATATTCAAGAATTGGAATTTAGCCTGAATGAAAGACTGAGGAAGCCTTAAAAATTCACAAATAGCATGTTGTGTTGTTGAACATTGAAGTACAGATAGGAACCCTTAGAAGTTCACAAATGGCATGTTGTGTACTAAGGGGAACATTGATATGCAGATGAGTTTTCATTTTAAAAGATGATCAGATTGTAAAGAACAAACAGTAACTGTGAGATGAATTACAAATGACTTATTCAATTCGGTTCTTGTGACTGTATCACTTGCTATTAATATGCTTAGCTGGAATCTGGCAATGTGATTGGCTGGAGCTAGGGTTTATATTCTCAACAAGAAGACCTGCACGCAGCATAACATTTTTGAGCTTATGCAAATTTCGAACTTCTTCTTTGAATTTCTAAGTCAAGGGATAGAATATAAACTATAAAAGTTTACAGGCTACTTATCTCAACTGCGATGGCTCAAAGCCCCAGTGTCAGGCAGTGAGACAACTGATGCTGTCCTTAGCTTGCAGACTTGAGGTTGCACAAAGTCCACAGAATGAATCCAGCGTTGCTTGTGAAGGTCTTGAAAAATCTTGGAATTACTCGTCCGAGTATAAGCCCCTGCTCGTGTATAAGCCCCCCTACTGATTTTAGAGGATTTTAGAAAATGCATTACATCCGTGTATAAGCCCCTACCCTAGTGTAACTCAAATACAGAAAGGTTAGGAGAGTATATTTGGTCATTTAACTTGGTAAAATTAATTTTAGATAATAAAGAAACCATTAAAAGATGTTAAAACAATGGGAAACTGGAGTTCCCTTGACAATATCGTAAGGAAAATGACACGTTTTTCCAGTACTATCTTGATTCTTTGACCCTACTCACCCCCGTCGCCTAAATAGAATAGTCTCACTCACGTCCGCCATTGTTTATTTTCATTCACGGCCACGATGTTTTCATGCTTGAAACATGCAGTTTCTTTTGTTTGAAGCAATTATCCTTTCATTTGTGAAGACTTTTCCTGGTGACTATTGCAATTTTCACTGCTATGTTGTTGTTTTCACAAGATGTAGACAGTTTGATATTGGAATATTGAGTTGCCTTTCCGTGTGGGCAATGCATGCCTGTTCACAATCACATTACTGTTGATCAGCAGCATACATGACGCTTTGTTTCAAGTTTGGGTTTTTTTTCGACGCTGAAATTTCACCAAAATGTCACTTCTGTATTCAGAGATTGTACAATCAATTTCTTTGGATGTGTAAGTTGATTTTGAAAGCGATAGAAAGATCGAGTGGTGTTGAAAAAAATCGTGCATAAAATTAGCATAAATTAAGCGTCCATGCCAGATAACATGGGGTTGCTCGAGTATAAGCCCCTCCCCTAGTTTTACCGCTGTTTAGTGTTGCCGAACCGGGGGCTTATACTCGGACGAGTACGGAATTAACACTGCTGGAGTTTCCAAAGTCTTGAAGTATGACATCAGAGACACTCTCTCAAATGTCTGACTGAAAAGCTGTGTGGGGTCCCCTATTTATAGTCATATAGTTATGCAAGAGAATATAAGAAGAATCTAGAACTTTTATTCATATGCTAAATACTGCTCTAAAAATATCTCCACGTACATGACTAATGGAATTTCTGGAAGGTTCCAAATATGACTAATTGAATTCAAGGTCATGAAGGACAGTGACCTTGAGAATTTTCTTGAATAATTTAACTCAGGTCATGAGTGTTGGGGAAAATGACCTACATAACACACCCCCTCTTCAAAAAAGAAAAATCTTTCTTTTGCAGAGTTGATATTAAAAGTGTGAACAACAATAAACTCTAAATACCAGAGAGGCAGTGCGCAATCAAATTGTCTCTGCCCTTGATATGACTAATGTCAAAGTTAAACTCCTGTAACCATTAAACTCCATCTTAACAATCTCTGATTTTTGCCTTTTAATTTCTGGAGGAAAACAAGAGGGTTGCAATCAACATAAACCGTTATTGACTGATTTGAAGAAGTGACATAAATTTCAAAATTATGTAAAGCTAATATCAAAGATAAACACTCTTTTACAATTGTGGAGTACTTTCTCTGGGATTCGTTCAATTTGTGTGAAAAGTAGCAAACAGGATGATCTATCCTGAGGTATGTAAGAGTGCCTTCAACCGCATACTCCAAGTTCCAAAACCAAGTCAGACTTACAAGTCCAAGTACTCGGACTTGCATACTCCAAGTAAAACTGCTTACTTGGACTTGTATACTCTGAGTACGGTACATGACCTACTCGGACTTGAAAACGCCGACTACACAGCCTGCTTGGACTTAAAAACACCGAGTAACACTTGCTTATAGAAAACAATGCTGGAAAAACACAGAAATTACTCGATCTTGTAACAAAAATTGTCACTATCGTCACGTAAATTATGAGTTTGTCTTTTCCTTTTGTTTCATTACTGGATCAGATCCTGATTTAATACATGGCTTGCATTGGGCACAACAACATTTCATGATCATCGTGGCGAGTTATAACGCGGACACCATTATTGAATGACCTGTCGATCTGTGACGTCATGACCTTGGTTTGCTAGCTAGCGTGGCTATAGGTTGGGGGACAAGGCCATGATAGACTTGCCCAAGCTTTCTAAGCATATTTATGTCTTGATAAAATAATTAAAATATCAAAATATCAACATTTTCTCAAGCAATGGTGAGTGACTGGAGGGGGGTTATATCTTCAAGGGGGGATCATTTAAAGTTTTTAGTGAGTAGGGGTACTATTATTTAAAGGCATCATAAAAAGAAATTTGCTAAATCATCCCTGGCTATAATAACTGAACACTCCCCTAGAGTCAACAGTGTATGTTGTTACAGTCAACAACAAATAGCAGAGCTAGAGCAGCATTGCTCTTACACTGTATGACATCATGTCAAACCTCAAACAGATTGTTATTTAATATTTAAATGAATTCGAGTTTCTAAAGATATTTGATATTAATTGCAACTTCAGTGATTATTTCAAATTGCTGTTTGTCAACAGGAGAGGGCCAGACTGGGACTACGGTCTATTCATGCATCAATATGGACACTGGAGAAACAATTGCTATGAAAGCTGTAAGTTCTTTTTCATTGGTTTTCATGGGCTGGTAAGTGATCCATAGACATCGGTACAGTTTACTATTTGGTTGACATGTTACTGGTATACTAGGAATGATCTTAATGTAATATTTCAAAATGATGATGAAATCTTCAACTGTGTATTTTTGTGGCTGTTTTTGCCATTGTTTGGTTAGGCCGTCATGAAGTGGACTATCAAAGATTTTCACCTCAGACCGTATGTTGTGCTGTCTGCATCATGTGCCTGATGTATGTTCTGTCATTTTGTTTTTAGCTACTGTAGACTATAGTCTATAGTAGCTATTGGGATGGGTATCCGTCCAGGGTCCGTCGTCAGTCTGTGTGTATGTATGTATGTATGTATGTATGTATGTATGTATGTATGTATGTATGTATGTATGTATGTATGTCCGTCCACATCAAAAACTCCTAAACCGTAGCACCTACTGTCTTAGTATTTGGTGTACGTGCACCTAGGGGTGGAGATGTGAATTTGTTCAAATGAACATGTCAGTGCCAAAAATATGCAAATGAGGGGAAAAAAAGGAAAAATCCTGCAAATGGCTAAAACTCAGTAAGCATTGGTCAGATTTGGTGGAAACTTGGTATGCAGATTTCTTTAGGTATTCTAAATTATGTGTGCAAAAATTGGGATGAAATTTGCATGTTTGTATTTTTAGGTTATTTTTTCCGTTTTTAGTCAAAAAATCTTGTTCTCTGAAATCGTTCGTCTGATTGCTATGAAACTTAATATTCATGTTCCTCAGGATGGCCTTAGTCATGCTTGTACAAATTGTATTGATATTGTCATATTAATTTTGTAATTTTGGGGCAATTTTCCCAATTTTTGATAAAAAATTTTTATCCAAAAACTACTGATTTGATAGCTTTTATATTTGGTATACAGGTATCTAAGATTAATCTCAATATAATGTATTGAAGGTATGTTGAAACTGGCAATTTTTTTTTATTTTTGGGGCAATTTTTGCCTTTTTTGGTCAAAAAATATGTCCCCTAAAACTTCTGATCTGGTAGCTTTGATATCTAGTGTACAGACAGGTTCCTAGGGTTTATGTTAATTAGATATATTCAAAATTAGGATGAAATCTGCAATTTTGTATTTTGGGGGGCAATTTTTCTCATTTTTGGTCAAAAATTTGTTTCTCAAAATTTACCAGTCTGATTGCTTTGATATTTAGTAAACCGGTTCTTAGGGTTTTTGTTAATAAGATATATTGAAATTAAGTTGAAATCCGGAATTTTGAATTTTTTGGGCAACTTTGCGAAACTGTCAGTTTTACTGGGATATCTTTCATTTTGTATTTTTAAGATTTTTTGGTAATTTTATACCTACTGGAACTAAGAGTATATAATGTGGTGATTTAGTAAGCATTTGATATGGTAAACTGTATTTGGTGTTGAAATGCAGTAAAAAAATCCTGGCAGATTTTGAAAAAATTCCAAACAAATGCCAATAAAAAATTCAGCCAGAGAAGGTTTGACAAAAAGAAAAGGTGGGAGAGTGGGGAAAAAAAATGTACAATGGATCGGATAAAAAAGATAATATACCTCATCGATCTTCCAGACACCGTCCCTTATCAAATGGTCCACCCCGATGTATTTTTGTGCACAATTAACCATGCAGTGTATTTTAGTTTAAGATGTCAAGTTAGGTAAGGATTTGAAAGGAATAGTCAAGTTCACCACAGTTTAACTTTATCTCTTGTGTCATCATCCTTGTGTAATTGGTTTAGTTTGTAAGTTGTTCCAGATGTGGATGCACCAGCTGTTCTGGAAGAACAATGTTTACTTTTTCCTGTAGGGTTTCTGAGTTGATGATTGTATGTTGAAATTTCTCCATGTATCTGGTGTATGGGCAAAGTGTAAACATTGGTTGCATGTTATGTATTTCAGTCTATGTCAAATATTGTAAATGAAAAATCAAGAACAGTTAACTGTGTGCTTGTAAAAGAACATATACTGCCTTGCAGATTGATTGTCTTAAATATTATCACAGAAGTAGAAAAGGAAAAGAAACTAATCAAATTGCTGTAACATATTCACTCTCAGTGCCTGTATAGGCCTATACTTAACTATTTTATCATTACATTCAGCTGTTTGTTATATCTTTATCACTCTCCATTGGCCAAGGCACACTTGGGGTCAATGTCATCACTCTGTGCCAGTCTGTGTATGTCAGTCTGTCTGTATATGTATGTCCATGTTTCATACAATTGTTGACTTGTTTTGATAACTATATGGGAGCGAACAGTGATGTTGTCACTATTTTTTAAATTTTTAGCTACTATAGACTATAGTCTATAGAAGCTATTGGGATGGGTATCCGTCCGGCGTCCGGCGTCAGTCTGTATGTATGTATGTATGTATGTATGTATGTCCGTTTGTGAGGCGTC